>NW_025335661.1:474237-643807 GCF_004798865.1 Varanus komodoensis
GAGGCCTTTGAATTGTGGTGCTGGAGGAGACTCCTGCGAGTCCCTTGTACCGCAAGGCGATCAAACCGGTCAATCCTAGAGGAGATCAACCCTGACTGCTCTTTAGAAGGCCAGATAGTGAAGATGAAACTCAAATACTTTGGCCACCTAATGAGAAGGAAGGACTCCCTGGAGAAGAGCCTAATGCTGGGAACAATAGGCGAAAGAAGAAGGGGATGGCAGAGGATGAGGGGGCTGGATGGAGTTACGGAACCAGTTGGTGTGAGCTTGGGTGGACTCCGGGGGATGGTGGAGGACAGGAAGGCCTGGAGGATTGTTGTTCATGGGGTCGCGATGGGTCGGACACGACTTCGTGACTAACAACAACAGGTACATATGGGAAAAGGTAGTCCTTCAGATATCCCAGTCCCAAACCGTGTAGGCCTTTGAATGTCAAAACAAGCACTTTAAATTGGGCCTGGTCCTCAACTGGTAGCCAATGTAGGTGGTACAAAATTGGTGTGAGTGCATGGGCTAGATTTTGTCAGCACCAATGCAGCCCTATTTTGAACGAGTTGAAGTTTCCGGACCATCTTCAAAGGCAACCTCACACAGAGGGCATTACAACAGTCCAGCTGGGAAGTTGCCAGGGCATGGGTAACTGTGTCCAGGCTCTGTCTGTCCAAGCTGGTATATCGGCCGCAGCTAAAGGAAGGCTCTCCTGGCCATTGAGTCTACCTGAGACTCAGTTCTAGGACCAGAAGCACCCCCAAGCTATGAACCTTGTCCTTTAGGGAGAATGCAGTTGGAGCCCTCCCTACCTGTCAGATGATCTACCTACCAATACTACATCTTTTCTGGACTGAGCTTCAGCTTACTGGCCCTCATCCAGTCCATTACCAAGCCCAGGCACTGGTCATTAAGGCTTCGTAGAGTTGTGCATGGGAACAAGAGTTACTAGAACATTGTTTTGCTACAGGATGAACTCTGCTTCCCCTGGCTTTGCTCCTCAAAGGGTTGCACATACAGAGTTCAAATGTTATTCTTATACTTAACTGTATAAGAATTCACCAGCTGAGCAGTTTTAGAGAAATAGAACCATTCACTTGAAATTTGCAAGGCATTTCCTAATCTCTTGTTGAGCCCCTCTGCACAAAATATATCTCCAAATCCACTCATAAATCATACGAATGCAAACCAACACTGTCACAGAGATAGTGGGAAAGCACTCCTAAGCATCCATGGGCTGAGGTCAGTAAACTGCTTCTCAGCCCATGCTGAAGTGACTCTGTCAGGTGCAGATGTCACAGTAAGCCACCCCGAGAATAAGTCACCCTAGCCTACCCTACTAGCCACGGAGTCTCACAGCAGCTTGCTTACGAAAGCACACTAATGGAAAAGATGTTCCAGGTTCGGATGTCATGCTAAGCCTCCCCACAACCAGCCATGGTGACAGCCCACTGTGGCTTACCATGATGTGCAAACCAGGTCAGTCTGTGGGTGGGTGGGGTGAGGAGAGATTTTTATTTTTGTTTACAGTTTCCACTAATTGCAATCAAGGGGAAGAGGGATTCATCGGGTACAGCACAGTTGAAGGCTCTGATCCTGAGACACCCCACTTTTGGGCAGGCTTTGAATCCACAGAATTCAAACTCATCTGTGCACCCCTCCCCACACATTCTGGATTGCAGGTCTTTTTGCGAGTTACTGCCAGCAGGTACATCACCATTACTAGCTTTCCATGGACAGTCCTGGACCATCAGGGAAGACAAAGTTCCCTGCTAGGAGGAGGACACCTTCACCTCACTCTATGTGTCTCCTAGTCAGTGGATCTATTAGGATCGATCCATGACAGGTGCTGCACTTACCTAATCTTAGAAGTATGTTGGACACTTCTGCTAACTTGCCACCAGGAACAGGTGCACTGTGCTCAGGTTTGTTCCAACCTATTCCAGCCCGAATCAGCCTGGAGTGGATGTAGTCTCTGCAGAGCACCTTGGCCTGAGATACAAGTTCTTTGTCAGTGGGAGTCCGATCAAACACCTCCATCACTTCTGCAGCAAAGACGGAAGAGCGGCGCAGTACCTCCATCTTCATCACCTCATCTGAAGTGTACAGAGTGGAGCACTCATTGGGAATTCCCTTGAAGGACACCTTGCGAGGAAATCTTCAGTCAGATAGCATTTCACTGTGATCCTAATTCACAGTAGCCCCTGCACAAATGATCTTTTGAGGTACCTAGTTGATTTAAAAAAAAATCAAGAAATCTGTGAATAAAGCAGGGACAATAGCCTGAAATAGCTTGGAACTCATTAAGCGATACGAACTGAATATTCTTTTCCCCATTAGATTATCCAGTGTAGGACCCACCAAACAAAATATTTTAGAAGTATTAGTGTCTAGAATATTGTTCTTTCATTATTTAAAATATTTGAAAAATAAAATATTAAAAAGGAACAAAATGTCCAGCCTTCCAAACCACAGCAGTTGATCTTGACCTCAGTAATTAACACTGTTTTGTGCCAGAAACTGATCTACAGTACAATCCAATGCATATTTATTCAAAGTAAATCCCCCTGTGCTCAATGGGGCTTACTTCCAAGTAAGATAGGATTGCAACTTTACTGGCTTTTGTAAAAACAGACAAACACCCCAGAACACCCCTGCAGTCTTCAGGATTCCGGTAAGAATTCTATATAAGACATATATAGACTACATTAGTCTAATTCAGTTTTCCCCAGATTCATTAGTTTTTTTAAAAAATCAACAGTACTGGAAGACCAACACTCTAGAATATGGAAGTAATGGAACCAGACATTTCCATCCTATTTTATGCAAAACAGGAAAAACACAAATCCCAGTGGCAGTAACATCAGCAAAAATGTGCACACCAGATTCCATTACCCACTCAACCAAAACAAGGCTGTCTGGGAGAGAAGGATCGCAACAGTCAGTCTGCATGGCTTCTTCATAAAAATAGGAACAGCTGTGCCAGATGTCATCCTCAAGGGGACACAGGAATCCAAAAGACTGTTTTCTTGGCACAATACAGACAATGAATCCTTGGCCATTTTCTAAAGTAATTATTGTTCACATTTATAGTATCTCTGAGATACTATAAATGCATCAATTTAAAATGTTACTTTTTTAAAAGAAACAGAGTACTGCAAGTTATGTCTGTTGTGATTTCTATAGGGACCTAGCACTGATCCTTGAATTAGTACACATCTCAAGCATTCCTAGCAGAGTAATATAGGGAATAGGTTGAAAATCCCAATTTAACATAGAAAAAAGCAAAACATCTCAATTCGAGCATCTTCCATTAAAGCATAGAGGAAAATCCCCTTTCTGAGGCCCTGGAGAGCCAGGACAGAGAAACTCGGCCAAGGCAGGCCAAATGCCTGACTTAATGGCAAGTTTAAAACCTGACATGTGAACCAAGCAGCACCGGAGATTTCATGCAGGACAGGGAACAAGTTGGAACTAACCCACGAGTTTCTAGCAGCAAGCTATGTCACGTTACAAGATATCTATGCTGTACAATCTTATTTTTCTAGTTAATCTGATATTGAAAAATTCTTTCTCAGTTCCTAGCAGGACAAGCAGTGCAAACCCGTTCATACCAAAAATTACCTTAGCAATGCATACCTACACTTACGCACGAACGCCTAAAATGAGGGTCATAAGTTACATTATAGGGCTGCCCAATAGCTACTTGTATCTGATTTCGGCAGAAACCCTGGGTAACCAACCAAACAACTTTTTCTTTGAGGCGTTGGGAGCTCCGAGACGGAGGGTTACACGTGGACGAGCCCATCGTTTGGACCAGCCAAAAAAAATCCGTAAAGGAGGCGAGGCGAGGCGAGGCGAGGCCAGGCTATCCAGGCTTCCCCTGGAAGTCCCCCACAAATCCGTGGGGCCAACGAGGTACTCAGAGCAATCCTGCCCCTCTGCTGCAAACACGGCGAGGAGGGAGCAGACGGCCGGTTCAAGCCGTCGGAGTTTCCAGCTCTTTACCTGCCGAGGGCATGCCCATCACACAGAAGGGCGCTGCAGCCGGCGCCCCGCGCACGGCGCCCCGCTTCCCCGCGGCGGAGCAGCCCGGCGCTTCTGCAGCCCTCGCGGCGCCGGGGGGACCAGGGCCTTTCGCTCTGCCCGGCAAGGCGCGCTCAGCCGCGCCTGACTCCCGCGCCGCCGTCCCGCTCTCTCCTGCAGGCGGTTCTCGCCCCGCTCGCCTTCGGAAAGAGGAACGCGGCTTGCTGTAGCCTTGTAAGGAAAGTGGATTCGCGAGGAGGAGGAGGAGGAGGAGGAGGAGGAGGAGTGCATCCAGTTCGGAAGAGCCCTCCCGCCCCTTTCCCCGCGCTCTTAAGGAGGAGCCACGTGAGCCGAACGGCGTTGTGGCTGCATAGTTTGGTATGGTTCCGCGTCCAGCTTCGGAGAAGTATTGTCTAGCAGGATGCCTGGGCATGCGGACCGGCATCTCTGAGCCTTCGAGCAGATCTGTAAAATGGAAACAACAGTAGCCTACCTCACAGGGTTGGGGCATCCTTGAAAACATACTGAAATGGTTCCCACGCTCCTTTCCCACAATTTAAGGGTTAGGGTTAATCCCATTTGACCTTAGTCCCTCCACCTTTCTCTACTCAGCGAGCTGTTCCTGAAGTCTTCATGGGCTTTTGCTGCCCCCCCCCCCACATGCTTTGGAAGATGAAGTGACCCCACCCACACATACACAATGTTAATTGTGATTCATTTTATTTATCCATACCCCACCTTTCAGGGTTTCTATCTTCCAAAGGTAGCTTATGGGTAAACTTAAAAACACGCTTATAACATCACAATAATATTTTTAAAATAACAAGGAAGTTAGTGGTAATGCTCTGAAGGAGAAGGGAAGAGAAAGTTCAGCCTTACTTGGTTGCTATCAGCTTACCGTTCCCTTCTCAACTGTGGTTGTTTTGTGTTCAGATTCTGACTGAGCATTAGTCACAGCATTTATCAGGGCATATTTTGTGATACAATTATTTTTTAAATTTGTAAGTTTGTTAAAACTCATGGGCCAAGAAAAGGGGAATAAACTGGCAAACAAATGAGGTGATAACAAGGCTTTCAAGTTTTGGCTTCCTATTGCAAAACTACAGGGAGTCAGAAAAGTAGAAAAGCAATCAAGAAGAGGCTCAATGTTTCTTTCCTTTTTGTGAATGGGGTACTTACCTAGCAACTCAAACTATAGATAGTTTGCCTTTCTTGAAAATTCAAAGTTGTATTTCAGCCTGTTGGAGATCTTCTTTTAAACCTCAACATGCCATATAAGACAAATCTATACAGACAGACGGCATTCTGTCAGCAGACGGAATACAACAGCATTCAATGAAGCTCCTAGGTAACTGTGCAAAGGACAGTGGTCGTCTGATCCTGACTAATTTGGTATTGTGGTATATAATGCTGCTCTGTGTGTGCAAGTGTGTGAATGCTTTCTGAACAATACTTTTATTATGCTGTTTCATTCATGGATTTATGGAGGCCCTGATGTTGTTGTCTCCATTCATAATCCTCCCATGTGTTTCCTGCACTTCTCCTGTTTATTATCTTACCACAGAAAATTAATTAAGCATGGAAGTTTAGAGAAAATAAAAGCCCTACAACTTCCAGTGTGCCGCAGCCAGTATCCCCTCATAGGACTTTGTTCTGTCTAAACAAAACACAGGATTGCACTCAAAGGAAGTAAAAAACATGGAACTAGCTGCATAGTGCTTTCTGCATGGAAACACTTGTCATGAAAACCTCCTGCAGTTTAAAATTCATCATGTCCTCACTGTAAGGTTCTATGATCAATTGGGGGAAATATCTAATGGCTGTTTTGACACTTTGGAAGGCTGGAGAAAAAAAAATGAAGCAGGAAGTGCTCCCAAGAATTTAAGGAAAACTTGTTGGTGAAAAAGTATAAGGTGGCTGCCACCAAATGGAAAAATCTGAATACATTTTTTCCTTTCAAAATTCTTAGAAAGGTGTTTTTGATGTCACAAAATCTGTGTTGTGGTTACAGAATCTCCTTGTGTCATCTGACTTCTAAAAGGGTTTATTTTGAACATGTAGGTTTCTTTTATAAAAACATTAGTTTTTGTTTTTAAACAATGGTGACTTAATGTACACAGTTGCTCTCGCTTAGTAGCCAGTGTCCACACCAGTGCTAAAAGGAATTCCTGGAGGGTTAGACAAGAGGGTTAGGGAATGTGGTGAAGATGACAGAAGTGCCTATCCCATATATAATATTTGCATGTCTTGTTAGGTTAGGTAAAGGAAGACAGAATTCTGGAAAATCATCAGATGATGTCACTTCACCATGGGAACCTTTCTTCAGTAGGGGTGGGACAGAATAGAGTTAGAACTCCACTCATCCTGTACCATGGTCCCAAACGCATCTCCACACCAACTATTTGCACTCAAAGGGAAATTTGTTCATATGAATTTGTTCAAATTTGTTCTATATCATAGAA
Source organism: Varanus komodoensis (assembly GCF_004798865.1). Lineage (NCBI taxonomy): Eukaryota > Metazoa > Chordata > Lepidosauria > Squamata > Varanidae > Varanus > Varanus komodoensis. The sequence goes on from NW_025335661.1 coordinate 480,714, forward strand.
TATTGCATAGTAGAGTTGGAAAGGGCCAGAAGGCAATCAGATCTAACCTCTTGCTATTGCAGGACACTAAGTTATGCCATCTCTTATACTGAATAAAAATATATTAGTACTAGACATGCCCTGTGCAAATACATACCATGCCATAACAATTTGTCTTTTCTCAGATACAGTAGATAAAGTCACTCAGCAGAATCCTAGACAATTCTACTCCAGCATAAATCATACAAAGTTTGTTTGGATTTTCTCCTAAGTAACTGTGTATGGTGTAGGATTGCAGCCAGAAATTTTTAAAATAAAGCTGCAGAACTGTTCCAGGGACTGGTGAATGGGAGGTAGATTTGTTGCATCATATGCCTCTGCCAACAGCTTCCCTCCAAAGCTAGAATTTTTTGCTCAAATTCCATCACAGTAAGGATACAAGCCTATGACCCCGCACATTATTTGAGGGTCCATAGCATACTGGGGGCAAGGGGGGTTACTTCAAGGCCCTAAACCGGGTTACCATGTCTGTGGCTCTGTGGTGGCTCTCCTTCTGAGGTTAGTGGCACAACCAGATAAGGACAGGAAGAGGTAAAGCGAGGCTTGCCAGGTTGTGTGTCGAGAGGAGTAAGGAGAGGCCAGGATCTTCTTTATCCTGTGGCTTGTCCAGCTCTGGGCCAAGTTCCATTCCCACCAGAGTGACTCTGCTCAGTGGAATCAGATGCCTGTGGAGGTGGAACATTTTGAAAAAGAGGACTTCATTTCCATCATTTCTCCTGGAAGATGGAATTGCTGTACAAGAAATCCTAACTGGAAGCAGGACCAACCCTCTGTCTGGAAGTATCCAAAAGTCCTCAGCACTGGATTGTGTTTGGTCGCTCCAAGGAGAAATAATTATATTTACAGGCAGGAAAATCTGCCTCTGCCAGATCTGCACCAATATGGTATTGACACTTTATTATTCATTATTCATTCTTACAAATGAATTCAAGATCTATAATGTGTTTCTTGGCCTCCAGCTGCCATGGAAGGCTGGTCAAACAGTTGTCAAGCAGCACACTCATTCTAAGCAGGCCAATAATAAACTTGAGATGACATTTGTCATTGTTGTCACCATGTGGAACAACAAGATAGGTACAAGAAGCCCCTTATCATGAAATGCCACAAAGGACTTGATGGACATAATCTCTTTGCCATTGACATGGCAAAACAATGGTGATTGCTTTTGGTTCGCTATTAAAAACACTTTTTATGTAAAGTGACATGCTACAGAATGGGACAAAACCATACAAAGAAGGCAGAAAAACTGAAAAGAAAAGAATGGTCAGCTCTGCCTCTCTGTATTCACAAGAATGAAGATCTGTCTGTCCCAGATCCTAGGAAATAGCTTGTGTCATTCTCATCAGAATCCTTTGCTGCACACAGGCAGGGGTCTCAAACTCGCGGCCCGCGGGCCAATTGCCGGGACGGGCGGGGCACGGGGGAGGGGCCCTGTGGCCTTCAAAGCGCCGGCGGCACCCGGGCCGGCCGCAGGATGAGCGGCCTACACCACCGCGGTGGTGGAATACTTGATGCAGCCCAGCCTCACCCACAATCCACTTCCAGCGGCCCCCAGGTAAGTTGAGTTTGAGACCCCTGCTCTAAAGGCTGTGGGTGATGGCAGAAGGCAGCCATGGAAAATTATGTGTGTTGGGTTACTAAGAATCAGGAGCCTAGACTGGCAGCTGATTCAAATCTTACTAATCAATTAGACTTCAAAAATTAGGAACCATTAGGAAAGTAGAGAGTATGGACACAGGAATCACTTCTGCCTTTCAGATCTCACTGAAAAAGCATGTTGGTAAACATGATCCTGGCATGATTCTGATGATTGGAACGTGTTTAGAATGGGCAGAAATGATGAGCAGGGTAGAAAAAACACTACTCAAGGAAGACTTTTTCAAAATTGCCCCTCTTAATTGAGCTTTAGCCATATATTAGAGTTAGGGGTCTGCACCAGGCTAGGGTTAGGGTTAGGAAGACTTGGTTCCCTGGCATGATTTTGATGGTTGGAATGTGTTTAGAATGGGCAGAAAGGATGAGATGTGCAGAAAATGCTGCCCAAGGAAGGCTTTTTCAAAATCGCCCCTCTTAATGGAGCTTTACCCATTTATTAGGGTTAGGGGTCTGCACCAGGCTAGGGTTAGGGTTAGGAAGACTTGGTTCCCTGGCATGATTTTGATGGTTGGAATGTGTTTAGAATGGGCAGAAAGGATGAGCAGTGAAGAAAAAGGTACTCAAGGAAGGGTTTTTCAAAATCGCCCCTTTCAGTAGTATTTTACCCCTATACTAAGGCCAGGGGAGTGCACCAGGGTAGGGTTAGAGTTACAAAAACGAGGTGTCCTGGCATGATTTTGATGGTTGGAATGTGTTTAGAATGGGCAGAAAGGATGAGCAGTGAAGAAAAGGTACTCAAGGAAGGCTTTTTCAAAATCGCCCCTTTCAGTAGTATTTTACCCCTATACTAAGGCCAGGGGAGTGCACCAGGGTAGGGTTAGGGTTAGGAAGACTTGATTCCCTGGCATGATTTTGATGGTTGGAATATGTTTAGAATGGGCAGAAAGGATGATCAGTGAAGAAAAAGGTACTCAAGGAAGGGTTTTTCAAAATCGCCCCACTTAATGGGGCCTTACCCATATATTAGGGTTAGGGGTCTGCACCAGGGTAGGGTTGGGTTAGGAAGACTTGGTTCCCTGGCATGATTTTGATGGTTGGAATGTGTTTAGAATGGGCAGAAAGGATGAGCAGCGCAGAAAAAAGGCTACTCAAGGAAGGCTTTTTCAAAATCGCCCCTTTCAGTAGTATTTTACCCCCATATTAAGGCCAGGGGAGTGCACCAGGGCAGGGTTAGGGTTACAAAAACGAGGTGTCCTGGCATGCTTTTGGTGGTTGGAATGTGTTTAGAATGGGCAGAAAGGATGAGATGTGCAGAAAATGCTGCCCAAGGAAGACTTTTTCAAAATCACCCCTCTTAATGGAGCTTTACCCATTTATTAGGGTTAGGGGTCTGCACCAGGGTAGGGTTAGGGTTAGGAAGACTTGGTTTCCTGGCATGAGTTTGATGCTTGGAATGTGTTTAGAATGGGCAGAAAGGATGAGCAGTGAAGAAAAGGTACTCAAGGAAGGCTTTTTCAAAATCGCCCCTTTCAGTAGTATTTTACCCCTATACTAAGGTCAGGGGAGTGCACCAGGGTAGGGTTAGGGTTACAAAAACGAGGTGTCCTGGCATGATTTTGGTGGTTGGAATGTGTTTAGAATGGGCAGAAAGGATGAGATGTGCAGAAAATGCTGCCCATGGAAGGCTTTTTCAAAATCACCCCTCTTAATGGAGCTTTACCCATATATTAGGGTTAGGGGTCTGCACCAGGGTAGGGTTAGGGTTAGGAAGACTTGGTTCCCTGGCATGAGTTTGATGCTTGGAATGTGTTTAGAATGGGCAGAAAGGATGAGCAGCACAGAAAAAAAGCTACTCAAGGAAGGCTTTTTCAAAATCGCCCCTTTCACTGGTATTTTACCCCCATATTAAGGCCAGGGGAGTGCACCATGGTACATAATAGGAACATGTGAGAAGATAAATGAAAGAAGGATATTGTGAGAGCCAGACCAAAACAAAGCAAATCATTCCACTTTTTGTGAAAAGAAAACAGATGGTTGGGCTCCAGGAGTAGCTTTGGAAGTTATTCCTCCCACTCCCACATCAATTCTCTTACATTTTGAAAGTTGGTCTCAGGAAAATATTCTGAAGGGCATGATATAAATCACAAAGTAAAATAGAGAAGCAGGATCTCTTATTTTTATCTTCTGCTTATGGTATTATTTCTTAGCTTTCAAACATGCCACATACATCCAGCAGAGTCAATGGGTATTTTCCATGTCCTTTGATACCATTGTTGGATACAAGGGGTCTGGACCTTGGCCCAATTAAGCACAGCAAAGGTGAGAGTTTGAAAAATTATCGTTATTCTCAGAATAAGTGTGATCACAGCAAAATGGCAATCCACCCTGGAAGCATGGCGGCGCTCCCTTTTATACCCGTCCCTGGTCAGGCAGCAGGTATAGCTGCTTATTGCGTTGAAATCCCTATCTCGATTCCTGGTTGGCACATTTGAATCCATCTTCACACAGACCTGGGGTGCTGGTCTACTTGAGGACTGAGGCGGAGGCTCTGGGGCAGGAGATTACTTCATCTCCAGCCCTTGGTGATTCTCTGTTGTGTGACTGCGCTGTACATTCTCTTTTGTTGTGTTTATGCTTGGAATGTGATTTGCTGGCTTCTGCCTATTGCTGGCCAGCCGAGGATGCCCTACACCAGTGATGGCGAACCCATGGCACATGTGCCACAGCGGGCATGCAGAGCCCTCTCTGTTGGCATGTGAGCCAAGTCGCCCCAGCATCGCCCAAGCAGTCATGCACATATTTGGAAAGAGGTGGCCAGAGGCAGGTGCAACAGCGAGCAGACATGCCAAGCGCTGGCGTCGGCGCCCTCCTCCTGCCTCCTCCTCCTCCTCCCGGCCTGCAGCATGTGAGTGGCCACCCAAGTGGCGGGACCCTGCTGACTCGGTAGCCACAGGCGTAGCAAGGCGGCCCGCATGCCTGCTCCCGGCCCGGGCTCCCCTGCCGGTGGCCGTGGGTAGGGGGAAGCCAGGTGAAGGGAACGAGCAACAGGAGCGAGGCAGCAGAGCAGCAGCAGCAGCAGCTGAAGCGAGGAGGAGGAGAGAGAGGGCACCCAGGATTGATATGGCGCTTCCTGGTGGGGGAGGCCAAAATGAGGAAAAGTGGAGGCTGGAACTGCTGCGAAGCGAGAGGAGTGGGTGCGTGGCGGGGACCCCCCTCCCCACCTGACCCCACTTGCCAAGGCTTGGCAGTGCCGTGGGGGCGCCTCGAGGAAGATCCCAATGGAAGCGTGGAAGGGATCAGCGATAGCCTCTCCTCACCTGTAGTTTAGGTCTCTCTCCCCCACATTCCGCCCCCCTGAGAAACTTTCAAGCTCCACTGAAGCTCCTGCGGCATTCCCGGTGGCTGGTTTGCGGGTGAGGAGGGAGGGAGGGAGGGAGGGAGTGCGTGTGCTCGGGCTCAAACAAGCCCGGCATCCCCTGACTTGGGGGTGCTGAACATGAACATGGCTCCTCCTCTCTGTTATTGTGTTTTTCTTTTAAGACAAAAGATAATGGTTAATGTATGAGTTGTTTTTTTCTAAACTAAAACCTCAGTATTCAGTTTTAATTGCAGTGTTGTCACTTTGTGATGAATAAGTGGGTTCTGGGTTGCAGTTTGGGCACCCGGTCTCAAAAAGGTTCAACATCACTGCCCTGCACCATATTGTCAGTTCCCTCCAAGGAAATGGTGATACAGTGCTATAGAGAACAGGCCCGCTGACAACTCTTATGACAGGAGAGCCAAAATAGCTGGAGAGTCACAAGTTAGCTGCTCCTGCCTTACAACATAATGCAATCTGTAAACTAAAAACATCACAGGGATGCTGGGATGCCACACATCTGCATTGGAGTATTTCAGGTTTCATCCCCTTCTCTTGGTTTTTTAAAAGTTAAATATCTAAACAGAGAGATGGCTAAACTTTTACAAGCCTTCTCTGCAGTGATGCCCTGACTATGGAATATGCTCCCCAGAGAGGTTCGCCTGGTGCCAATGCTTTATTCTTTTCAGCGTCAGGTGAAAACCGTTTTTCTTTTTCCACTATTTCAATGTCTAGTTGGTTTAAACTGGGGTTTTTATCTTGAGTTGCCGGATGCTGTGCTTTTTTTGTTTATTTTATTTGTTCTTTATTGTAAGCCGTCCCGAGATATTAGTGGTGGACAGGGTAGAAAAGTTTTAAGGAAACAAACATAGCATGTAGCTGTTCCTAACCCCTTCTCTTCTCCCGCCCACTACCTCAGTACCCAACACATAATAGATTGTGTGCCTGGCCATTTCTTGGGACCTTGGCTTGGTTTTCATTGAAAAAAAAGAACGCTCTCTCACTCTCCCTCCCTCCACACATGCCCTTCTTTTCTTCAAAAATTAGCTACTCAGGGTGGAAAAGATTCTTTGCTGCTACTGCTTGTGAATGAGGTGAATTTCATTCCATCTAAGACACTAATTTCCTGGCTAGCTCCTCTTCCTGTCCTCTTTCAAGGGATCCACTCCTTTTAAACTCCCCACCCCCACCCCTGTTGCATGAAATCTAGTGACCATGCCCAGGTACATTGATGGCACCAGTCTGCTCCCTGTTCCCCAGAAGACCCTCAAAAGACCTTCCATAACTTGGTTGGAGTTGTTCTTTTTGTGCCAGCTAGGAGGCAGAGAAGAGGATTGGAGCGCAGAATGAATTTCTGGCCTTATAGCTGGGAACCCAAGCAATTATGGCCATTTAGATTCTGTTAAGTGGCTATAGGATTTTTCTGCCAACAAAGTACTGCAATGTACTCATCTAAAAGTTATTGCCCAAAGGATCAATGTACAAAGGGTTGCCTTTGTTTATTATAGAACAGTATTACAGTAAATTTTATTGCTAATACTCCCATGCTGGAAGAGGATAAAATCAATGATAACAGGTGTTTTAGTCTACCCAAACTGTAGTATTGAGGCTTTAATGGCAACTTGGAATAATTTTCTATTTTGTTACCTAACTTATATCTTACCTTATCTTTTCATTTTTAACTGAAGCTTTAAGTTCTGGGAAGAAATATTAATGCAGGGAAAGAATGAGTTGTGAATTTTTGGACATTAATAGCAATCTGATATTAGTATATTATTTTTTCTTTCTTGGATCAAATAGAATCAAAGCAAAAGTTGCATTGACCAAAAGGGACAATTGTGGCAATATGTGAAACTGATGCTCCTTTTAAACATTTGGTGTACCAAAAAAGTATTTAAGAAGAATATTAAGCTACAATGCAACATATATTATTGTTGTTGTTTTGATAAACAAAAAGAAAATGGCTTCAAATCCAAGGCAGAGGGATCTTAGTGCCAACTGTTGGAAGGCATTATGCAACTATTATGTATTTTTTTCCTTAACTGATTTTCCTCAGTTGAACATGGGCCAGTATGGGAAGAAGATGATGTCCACAACTTCTATAGAAGACAATGTCTGGAACCCCCATTGAATTAGGCATGGTGATGGTGCTCTAAAATATAATCTACCAGCACCCCAGGACGGTCCCTTTGGGAGCTGAGGTTACTTTTGGTATATCTACCACTATACCCAATTCCAAGTGAGGTGCGTTCGGATGTTCTTCAAGGTGATAAGCGAGCTCATATAGAATATCAATAGCTTGCCTATGTTAGAAAACACGTCTCATTGAAATGTGATCCACATCTATAGTGTAGAAATTCTGTTTTAAACTTGGTAAGACTTGAGTTGCAGTGCAACGAAGGGGCAAAAATGCTTGCATTGAGTGTGGGAAGTTAATGTGTTGCTATAGCAACCAGCCAAGTAATTTTTAGCCTGACTAGAAATTATGAGGTCAGGGTTCTCAACTAGATTGAAAGATGAAGAAGCAATTGTCTAATCTGCCCGCTGGAGTTATACTCTTATCACAAAGAAGTATGCCATCTTATTTGTAGGCATGGTGCTTCCTGGCACACTTGTCATCTGAGCTAAGCTGAAATTAATTTTCCTAGCAGCAGTATATTGCTCCCTGTTGTAAGGTAAAGTATGTTGAGGTGATGTGGTTTAGAAAGAGCAAGTAAGAATTTGCAGAAGTCCTTCTCTTGGTGAAGAGGAACACTGCCAAAACTGGTTTGCTGATGAAGAAAATGTTTAGACTCTCCTTTGGATGTGGTTTGATGAGTTTTGGCACTCAACATTTACCAGCACACCACTTAGCAAGTCCAGCAAGTAATGTAAAATTGCTGGTTGGAGCAACAAATGAACAACAAACCAAGTCCAAGAATATTTAACCAGAAAACAAGCACTGCCAGAGACCAGTCCCCCAGTACGTCCAAACCAACTCTAGAAAGCACCTAAGAACCATCAGATTCTCACATCAGACTGAGCCTTTATACCTAGCCTGGGGCAGATTACCCCCCCCCCCCCCCAGTTCAATCCTGCTTCTCAGGAAGGGGAGATTGTTGAAAGACTAGACCAGTGGCTTGAAGCTGAGGATGCCACTGCCTTTCTGTTATCACCTGCCAGCTAAATGGCCCTCTTTGGTGAAAGGGCACTATGAAATAAGAGGCCCACAGTGCTGAACCTCCAGGAGTTGTTGTCTCCAAGACTCTTGGCTGTTGGGCTTAGGAGAGCTGAGTCCAGCATCTTCTCACTTGTGCTGCTACACTCCTGGCCTGGCTGGCCTCACTGGTTGCTGCTCTTGGCTGAGATTATGACACTTCTGATCATGCACAATGGTGCATACCTGCCGAGTTGTGGGCAATTAACATGCTTTTCAATACAACACCACCACTTGGCAGCCCTGTGGCTTGTTTAAGTGTGTTAGCAGAAACTGGTAGAAATTACACATAATCTGTGTGCATACATGTGATAGCACATTATTCATGAACTTGCAAATGATTAAGAAGGAACTTGTTTTATAACAAAAAGGGCTGAGATGTCTCATGCTATAATAAGGGAGTGGAGACTCTGAATAGGATTGAGTGGAACATTACTAGGCACCCAAAAGGATGTAGAGCCCCAGTTGTTCCAGAAACTGGGCAGGGTGCTTCTAGATGAGAATATATTGGCACCACTGCCCGGCTTTGGTCACAGAATTTTCAGGTGGTGGGGGAGTTCCAGGCAATATTGTCTTCCTGTATCCCTCCTGTGCTTTCTCACCTCTTCTTCCTTTTTTAAAAAACTTCAGAAAATCTGTTCTTGTGCCAAGGAGAGCTGTACACTTGGCCTTCCAGTCAGTAGTAAGAGCCTCCTTGTGTGGACCCAAACTCAAATCTATGAAAGGAGCTGTTTTTAAAAGTACAAATAACCTTACAGATCATTTAGTCTTGCTGTTGCTGATTTGCTTTACAGAGATGTGCTGAAAAGGTAGATGATGACTGCTGGAGACCATCTGATTAGCAATTTCTTACCTATGGATACAGTTGCCAGATTTGGCTCAAGCTCTCTGTTGTTATTATAAATACTTTGGATGGTGGCGGGGGAGGGGGGAGCACTTGTTTTTCTTTTTTGGTGATTCTAATTCTGTGGCTTGCATATCTCTCTGCTGATCATAAATGAGCCTGCCTCTTTCTGGCCAATTTCTCCCCCTCATCTAAAAATCTCTCATCTGCAAACTTTTCCTTATGCCACAAAAGCGTGTTTTCTTTGCTGTCTGATGGCCAGTCATCATTTCTATGCTGATATCTTGATTTCTCTTTATGAAGACTCACCTGTTCCCTCCACTGTCTGGGTAAAGGACCAAGTCACTTCACTGTCCTGTACAATGTCCAGCACATTGTAAAATGTAAACTTTGAGCAGCCATCTAAATATGGGACTTAGAATAGGATGCAGAATTGAACATCTGGACCATTTCAGTTTTCATTTGGAAAATACATTTCTAGTCTTGAGGGTATGGATAGGGAACTTGTCTCTCTCCAGATTTTGGCCTACTACTCTCACCAGCCTAGTCAGCATAGCCAGTGGTGAGGAATGATGGGAGTTTTAAATCAAATTATCTGGAGGGCCCCGGTTTGCTTTGAACGTAGGCTTGAAAATATATGGGCAATATCAAGTGTTGACGTTACAGCTGAGCAGCACTTCCATTGATCAGTGAACAAAAGTCTTGGGCAGCATGGAGAGAATCTGTTCTGCAGACTATATGTAAATCTGATTAATTTTCACCAGTTTGCCATTTCAATGGAACAGGGTTTGAGTTGCCATGGTTAAAGTAAGGTACAGAATTTAATTTATTTAGGTTGCAATCCTATGCATGTTTAGACAGAGAAAAGGCCTACAACTCCTAGCATGTGCTGGTTTTTCACCAGTTATGTTAGGTCCTACTTTGTGTTGTCACTAAGTATAGATAATAGCAGCAGCTGTGCAATGGTGGATTGCACATTGAGGAAAATCTCTATTACTTACCTACATGTATTATAAAGCATAAGAATCTTATATATTCTCTTTGTCTGTGATTTGCAAATATCTGGAGCTTTGAGAAATGTTGAAAATTACATGAAATGTAAATTGAATGGGCCATGTACAGTGTTAATGTTAAACATATTTAATATTAGATTGTATTTTCATGCTCTCCTAATTAAGGACTGAGTCCCATAGGTTTAAGACGACACCATACTAAAAATAAAGAGAAGTTATACCAATAATCCAGTCTTGTCAGAGCTGGACTTTGCTCAGACATGCTTTTGAAATTCTACTTCTTACTTTTTTACCTTCTGTTGCTACAGTCATAGTGCTGTCATTGTCATGTAGCTTAGGTCCGACAGTGATCCAGTAGGTTCTATCCCATGAACTGTAGACCACTGAAGGTGCAATCATATACCCAAACCTACTGGATTTTCACTGAACTCAACAGGTTACAAGTATTTCTAAATATACATGCTTAAGATGCAGCATTCACTGAGTTCTAGATAAAGTGTGTGCTGTTACTGTGCCCTCTCTTGGAGGCTATAAAGAATGACACCCTGACATGAAAACAGGATGCCATCTAGTATTTTACATAAAACTATAATACAACTGATACAATTGATAGGGAAAGATGCCAATTTAGGAAAGATTAAGATATTGGAAAATGTTCATAGTGTGTTTAGTGTAATCTAGAATTAGTATTAGAACAAAATTATGTTCAAGGTCCAGTAAAGGGACTATCAGATGATCCCATTTAATTCAGCATATGCAGCTGTCATCTAAAGCAACATTTGCACTAGCTCCTCTTCATCAGGCCATTTCTAGATCTATCTGTGATCAACTGTATTTGCAAAGTAATCCATACATATCTCCCATACCTCTAGTATCATCTTGATTATCAAGAAGCAGTGGATCAGGTAGGGTGCTGAGTTCAACAGGTGTCATTAAGTGTAGCAGAGTGACATATTTCCCTGCTATAATTCCTGACCCATAAAAAGAACTTTTGTGCAACACAGAGCCTATTCTTCTCTCTGGGCCCTCACATGAGACTCAAATGCTGAAATGGATAACCTCTGCAGCAGCAGACAAGAAGCATAAAAGAAAGGGTCAAAGTAAATGTAAGTTCAGTCATGTCACCTACTAAGTGACTGTCATAATGTGAGCCCCTGTGAATTTCCACACATTTTCCATCTTTTATTTGAGCATCCTGGCCCTACCCTATCCCCTTCTATAAAAAAAAAAACAGTAAGATTTGCCAAAGCAGTCATACCTACTTTTTATGATATAATCCAAACTGAGTAACCAAGAAATGTTATCTTTTGAGGCTATGTAGATTAAATGGTCTGTTTGTGTAATTCAAATGCTTTCAGCAACACCTATAATTTAACAAATTGGTTGATTTAACAAAATATATCATCACACCTATTCTACTGAACTAAAACAAGATATTAATTTATGGTAATTACCAGCACAGTCATATGGAAGTTTGCTTGGATGTACATCCTACTGTGTTCTTTGGAGTTTACATCCAAGCAGGTGTATTTAGTGGCCTATGCACACTTAGTTGGGAATAAGTACCACTTATAATGGGTTGCTTCGTTTTTCCATATCAACCCTCTCAGCTGGATTACTGCAATGCATTTGTGCGTCTGCTTTTGAAAAAGGTCTAGAAACTTCAGATGGTCCATAACAGGGACTGGCCAGTATGGTTGTTTCAGGGAAGTGCTATATCATCTGCATTGGCTGCCAGTTCATTCTGGGGCTCAATTCAAGTGCAACTGTTACTGTTCAAAGACCTGACTTGGGGTCAGGTTACCTAAAGTATTGTCTCCTCCAATTTACACCTACCAGACCCTAAGATCATCCTCAGCAATCCTTCTGTTGGGGGCCCCTGCCAAAGGAAATGAGGTAGGTGGCTACTGCAAAGAGGATCCTTTTTGCTGTTGCATTCCAGTTATGGAGTGTAGTGCTCTTCCCAGGGCAAGGTGAAATCCTCCTTATTTGACCAGGAATTCGAGTCTTTTGGTCTCTGTTATTTTTAATCCTTTGCTATGTTTTAAGTCTTTGCAATGTTGCTAGATTTTACTTTGCCTTTTATTTCTATTTTATACTGTAGTTTTAAACTTTCATATTGTACTTTGTTATGGGTTTAATTGCTGTGAACCATCAAGAAAGCTATTGCAAGGTAATTTATTTATTATTTATTTGAAGCAAGTAAATTTAGAACAAAGATGTATGTATTTCCAAAATGATGAAAGAGTTAGCTTAATTTGATGATGGATCTCTGTGGGAAATACAATTATTTTTTAATTGTTGAACAGTCCGTGTTGATCGAAGATAACACAGGTTGCTGCTGCAGTTCCAGTAAGAGTGACTGAGACCTTGTGAACGCCTAAAATCGGAGGATGCTAATTCTTTAATTTGCATGTGATATTTGTATGAATAATTGGGCCAGCCATAAAATGGACATTTGATTTAGCGTAGAGAACCTATTTAGGAGACCGAGGCGCAGAGGAGGCTACATGACGTTTTGCTTTACGCAAAATCTGCTTTATACATCCCCGTCATCAGAAGGGAAGACACGAAATCTCAGGTCGCGCAGGTTGCAAGAATCTTTATTTCCTTCTCGGCGCCGAGAAGCCTAACAAACTACCTTTCCCAGAAATCCTCGCTTTCCCAGATTCCCGCCCACGACTTCTCGGGATGAATGACGGTTATTACAGTCTCTGGCTGCTATCCTCCTGCAGCGATAAGCAGCTTAGAAGAACTACGTCTCCCAGCAGATCAGGCGGCGGGGCGGATTTCTGCGCATGGCTGTTCGCGTTTCTTTCCCTACCTCCCCTGCAGTTACCGTTACCGTGTTCGGTATCCTGGGCTGGTGCGCGCGGAGCTGAGATGGGCAGCTGGGCAGGACGCACCCCCGGGGAGCAGGTGAGGGGCGCGGGCAGCAGCGCGCGGCTGCTGCCCGGCGGGAACGGGGCCGGGGTGGGGGCGAGGCTGAAGACGACGGCGCGGCTGTGTTGCCATGGCAGGTGTATCTGGAGCCTGGGTGGAGCTGTTGTCTCTGGACGAAGCAGGGCAAGGGGAACCTGGACCCGGTTCATCTCTTGTTGTCCGCATCCTTCGAAACGGCCTGTGCCTACATAAGCTATTTGCTCCGGATTAGGTGCCCTTCGCTTTCCAAGGTCTTCCACAAACTGCTCTTCCAGAGCGCTTCTTCCTTTCTTTCGCTGTTCTCGCCGTCCTAATATTCATCTTTGCGAGCTGCAGAGCCCTTACCATGCTGGGTAACCGTTTCTTCCTCGTGGGGTGGAGGTCGGGCATCTGTGTATGCACTAGGACCTGTAGCCTGGACAGCTTTTTTTTTCTTTCTAGATCTAGGGCGCAATTCTACGCATGTTTAGACGGAATAAAGTACTGCATTTTTCAGCATTCCCCAGCCGTTATGCTAGGAGTTTTTCTGTCTAAAACTCATAGGGGAGCCTCTTTAAGAACTTGCTCACACTTGGCTGGCCATGAGCAGTGGATTCCCCATTGAGCTTTGCTGGGGCTTGACCACCAGTTACAAAGTTCTCATGTTTAACCAAAATGAAGCCTTTGGTTGCTTAGGAAATCTGTGTTTTAGCATGTGACTGGTAAAGGATGAAACCTAAGTGTAGGCATTCATCGTTGTTGTTGTCCTCTTCAAATGTTTATTTAACTCTTCCTCCAAGGTGCTCTGGGTGGTGTGCCTGGGTATCTCCACCACAAGCTATTGAAGGAGGTTAAACTGAGAGAGAACCTAACCTGGCTCCAAATTCTCCATTGTTGTCTAGGACAGCCTTCCCCAATCTGGTGGACTTCAGAGGCATTTGGACCTCAGCTCCCATAATTTCCATCCAGCAGGGCCATTGACTGGGACTTCTGGGTGTTGCAATCCAAGTGTCTGGAAGGCACAAGGTTGGGAGAGGCTGGTCTACAATGTAAGTAGACCAAATCTCAGCGCCCAGTAGAGGATAGAACTGTCTGTGGGAAATAATTGCTCTTATTATTCTTAATAATTAATAATTGTATAGTGCAGTTCACCCAGGCCTTACAATAATGATTGGTTTATTTTTTGTTGTTGTTATCGTTAAGTGATCCATAGAAAAGAGCACGTTTCTGATTACTGTGAAAGGAGAGTGGTGCATGGGTGTTGTGCTGAACTGCAGCCATGGCTCACTTGAGGGAATTTGCCCATCAGGTAAGTGAAAATTGGTTTTGTTTCCTAAACCAAGGTAAATCAAACTGAAGCACCCAAATAAACAAAACAGTCGTATTGTGTGAGAAACTTGGCCAATAGACTTGAATACATTCCTACTAAAATTCTTGATGATTTGTCAGTTTTCTGATAGCATCTAACTTAATAAAGTAGCATTCACTCATTTAAAATTAGCAAAGTGCCTCTCTCTCTGCAGCTAGTTTTCTTCATCAGGGTTTGGGAACTTTATTTATTTATTTATTTATTTATTTATTTTATTAAAACATTTCTATGCCGCCCCTTGCCAAGGCCTCGGGGCGGCTTACAACATGCAGAAAGTAGCTTCCTTACCTTTCTATAAGGAAAGCATAGCCAGAACTTAATGTAGTATATCTAATTGGGCTCACATGTGGAGTTTGGTATGTGACACAAAACTCAGCATCCTTTGAATCTCAGCTGTCATTGCTGAGGAGTGGAGCAGGATAGTTCTTCGCTGTTACCTATGATTAAAACATAATTACATTATGCTGCATAGGTGAATACATATTCATTTGACTGTGTAATTCATACAGGACTTAGAATTGAGATGACCATGATGCAGGAAAAAATGGGGTTCTGGTGGTGCTTTCCCTTTAGTGCAGTGAGCACAATAGAATGGTGCAAAAGATATCTAGGGAGCAGTCGCCCTTCTTATCACAACTAGATTTGCAGGGAGCACCCAGGGTGTTATCTGCTCCACTTAACACTGAACAGGTAACTATTGTTTGACTCCATTTCCCAAGTGCTGCAAAAATGATAGGTCTTGACTTCCACTGGTTTTATTCAATGTGACAGTGGTTCTGCGGTGATAGTGTCTAGAAGGATAACCATGTTAGTCTGTTGCCACCATTTTTTGTGTTTGAACATTTTTGTCCCACCTTTTACACCAGTGTGGGCAAGGCAGTGCACCTGACCCTCCTTCCCTCTATTTATTTTCATAACAATCCCACGAGGCTGGAAGTCAGTGACTGGCCTAAAGTCACACAGTGAGCTTCCCAGTACTAAGCACTTCACCACATAGACTCTTTGGATGACTCTGTTGCACTGTATTTTCTTCATCCTTTTTTAAAAGTTTGGTGTGGTATGTTTCTCAGAGCATTTATTGGAAAGACAGCTTTATTTTACACAATATTTTAGCATCTGTATAATATTGACTCCTCTGAAGCATCCTGATTATTCTTGATTACTCTTACAAGATGAAAATTTGTTCCATACAGATTCAATATTTTTGTGTTATTTCTTTTGCATCCAAAATTTGGTCTACCTTGTCACTTCCTCCCATGTTTTGTATTGCCCCTTGAGCCAGCCCATGAAGTATTGACAAATCAAAGCATTGTCTTTCTGCAATTTTTGTTTGCTTTCCCTATCATTTAAATTGATTTTTACAGTCAACTGACATAGCAACATTATGTGCAATCCCGTAAGAGGTAGGAAAGCAGGCAGTTATTCACAAAGTGAATGATGGGTATATTTAGTTTGGTTTCCTGGCACATACACTGTAAATACTAAGTAAAATTTGTCTGTGCTGGGAGCCTTGCACATTGCTCTTGATTTGGGCCACTCTTGCCAAAGCTAGTGGAATTTGAAGCTGAGTCTTTTGTGTACAATACTCGCTTTTGTAAGCTACAGTATAATCCCCTTTATTTTTACCATTTTAGTGTTTGTGGTAGGAACAAGAGGTCAGGAGGAGTATCATGTCAAGTTGGGAAGTGCCAAGGAGCATCACTGAGGGTAGGCTGTTGACCTGTGTTCAGTCAGGAACATTGAGATCACTCCTGAATGTGTTATTTTTAAGGCTTTTGTA
The DNA here is from genome assembly GCF_004798865.1 of Varanus komodoensis. NCBI lineage: Eukaryota > Metazoa > Chordata > Lepidosauria > Squamata > Varanidae > Varanus > Varanus komodoensis. The sequence continues at coordinate 496,810 of NW_025335661.1, forward strand.
AGATTAAGGTAGGTTTTCTGAATGCTTCATCCAGGGTCTTTGCTACAGCACACTACATCTCTTTTTATATGTGCCAGTCCTCTTGGTGCATCCCTTATTCCTCCTGGTTTTCCCAACAGACAACGTTTTCCTTGGATTCTTCTATCAGAGGTTGCTTACTCCAGCTCAGTGGTTCCTGCTTCCTTTACCCTCTGCTGTTTCCAGTTTGATACTTAGGTTTCTAGTGTGTGTCTGCTTATAGGCCCATGCAGTTTCAGTTTTGCTGTGGAGGCTTGAACATATTTCGTGGTCCTCTCATGTTGTTAAGGTGATGGACCCTGTTAGAATAGTCCACAAATTGTGGAGTCTGCTGTTCAAGGGTGTGTGCAGTCATCACAGGACAAGTTGTTTATCTTTCGTATCCTATCCAAAGGTTTCTCAATGATACCTTATCAGTTTAATTATGCATGGTGAGAGCATTTAAATCTGATTAAAATCTCAGGTAGAGCAGGAACCGAAACAGGCGTGGTCCTTGTTGATGACACATTCACACTACTCAGAACAGCACATGTACTGGATGTGTAGTGCTCATAAGGAAGGAGAAGTATGATGTGCCCTTCAAAAAAACTTCAGCAAGAATCTGTACAAATATTCAGAAAAATTATTGCATATTTTGATAGAATTCTGCTTCTTTTGTTCATCTAAAGGCTTAATCAGAAACAGCCGGTGTATCATTAAGAAAGTGCCTCAATTAATGTATGGTCAGATATTCAGACAACTGTCCTGTATCATATTTCAATCAAAAGTGACATTCTGTGAGCTTTGGAAACTGCAGTACCTCTGAAGGAGGGATGTAGAGCATTTTGTTGGAACATTGCTGACTAATAAACCAGATATGCAATGTCTTATTTGAGTAACCACCATGGAAGTAGAAACCCCAGAACCTAAGGCTGTCAGGTGGGCATGACCAAGATGCAAGCTGTTAATGCCCTGAGTGTTAGAGAAACAGAAAATGGAAAGTGCTTCTAACTCCCACATTGTGCCTTACATTCTTTTTGGATGAGAGACATTTAGGCAGAAAGAAGGTACTGTAATTTCTTCAGACCTGCTGAGGTTGTTGATATTGGAAATAAATGTGGCCTAAATCTGTGGGGAATATATGAAAATAGCTTTTGTCCTTCTGGGTACCAGTATTGCAAAAGCTGATATCTAGCACATTGAGGTATTCATGCCATGCCCTTATTTATTTAGAAGTCAACACTGTTTGACTCAGTTCTCTCTTCAAATCTACATTTGACCCATCACACTGATTTTGTGTGTGTGGTGGACAGAAGATTAAAACTGACTTTCTGAATGCACAAGAACAGAGAATCTATTTTGACTCCCTGAAAGTTGCTTGAGAGGGTATAAAAATGCAATACCAGCTTGATAAGATCTTGCGGACATCCTGTTGGAGAATGAACGATCATGTGCCTCACTGGTAAAAATGCAATATAAGCTTTGCAGATGTGTTTTCAAACCAGATGGGGACTGTTAGATCCTTGATATCCTGGAAGGGGTAGAAAAATGCCATTTGGTATAGCTTTGCAATGTACAGGATGGGTCACTGGCCTGCACAACAGAACGGGGGTGGGGGGCTCACCAGCCGCTTCTCTTGCTTTGGTACTGGGTGTTTTTCTGCCTTGAATGGGAAGAGATGAAGCCAACCCCAGGAAGCTGCACTAGAGGAGGGAGGCTGTTTCTTCCCAGAAACATTCTGTCCTCAAACTATGCTCTTCTTGTATGCTTTGGGGTCAGGATGTAACCAGGTATGGTCTGAGTTTCTGCCTGAAAGGATTGTTCCTCTCTTGCAAAGGGAATAAGTGGCTAAAGTATACAGCTTGGATATGAGCCATGTCAGAAACCTCCTGTCTTATAGCTAGATGGGGCTAGTTTTGAAGCTGAAGGGACCTCCTTTTCTTTATGTGACTAGAAGAAAAACTTCGGCAAATGTGAGCATGGGGTATTATGTTAAATTTGAGTTTAAAGCTTTGAAGAGAAGGGAAAATATCACCTTCTGTTTTACACTTCTGTGGATGGAGAGAAGTTATGGGGGAGGGTATGCATAACACAGGTAACCCACAGATGAAAGTTATTTCTGTATGTGCCTCACTTACGATCTCTCTAATCCTTACAACAATCCCATACAGTACGTCAATATTATGTCTGCATTGTAGTGTGCAGATGAGGAAAAAATCGCAGCAGGATCTTCCTAACTCTTGTTTCCTTAGTTCCTATGCCATGCTCATTAGAGTTAGGCTTGTACACTATAGGAAAATTTGGCACTAGATCATCTTTCCAAATTATTGCCTAATTTCCACTACCTGTTCTTGAACATTTCTCTTGAAGTTCTGCTGGCAAACTTGCCAGTGGTTCTGGAAAGTTCAGGGTGCAGCAGAGTCACCATATATGCTTACTGTAAGTATATTATGATGCCACATAATAATTGGCCTTTATGTGTATGCAGGGAGCCCTACCACATATATGAAGTCTTAGGAGTACCACAGCTAAACCTGTCAAATTTCAGCAGGTTTTAAATATGTCCCAGTACAATTCTAATTCAAATAGAAGTGAGAATTTGCTGTTCAGTTCTGAGTTTTCCAGAAGTCAGCAGCATTACTAGTACATTTTAATTTCCACCAAAAATGTTAGAATTCAAAGACAGTTTGAAGCTGTATAGACAGTATGAATATGAGAACTAAAGTCTCCTATTCACAAACACAGAATCACATGGCATGCCTTGGTCACTGGGAATGATGGGACCTGTAGTCCAACACATCTGAGGTCGCCAGAATGTGAAAGACTTTGTTAAATTATTATGGTTGAAATCTGTGGATTGACATATGCTCTAAAAATACTATCTAATCCTCCTTTAAATCCATCTAAGAGAATGACCAACACCACACCTAGCACATTTCATAAGAATTGCGTATTGAAGAAGTACATTGTCTTTTGTGAATCATTGGCCATTGGATTATCCTGAGCTGTCAGAATATGGAAGGGAGAAGCTTCTGCATCTGCTTCCCTCACACCATGTACATTTTGTAGGATATGTTGGGTGCGTCAGTCATCTCAGATGCCTCCTTTGATGCACATGCAATGTAGTAATAATGATAGTAAGGGCTGAGCCCTAAGGCCTAAATCATAAGATGGCTTTAAGAGAAGGTGAGTCAGTAATGGGAAAAGCACTGATCTGCTATTTAGTACCCTGTGGATATGTTTTGAGTGTCTGACTGTCTGCTTCTCTCTTTTTGCACATTCCTGCTGAGCCAGCACTCTCGAGTTGATCCAGAGGAGTTGTTCACCAAGCTGGAGAGGATCGGTAAAGGGTCGTTTGGGGAGGTGTACAAAGGAATTGACAACCGTAGCAAGGAGGTGGTAGCTATCAAGATAATTGACCTCGAGGAGGCAGAAGATGAAATTGAGGACATTCAGCAGGAGATAACAGTGCTCAGTCAGTGTGACAGTCCCTACATCACCCGTTACTATGGCTCTTACTTGAAGGTAACTGAAGCAAGCAGGACAGTCGTATCGCAGTGTCTTGCTGTAATGAACAGTGCAGCAATGTGTAAAATGGGTAAATACATTTAGTGGGTGGAGTTTGCTACAGGATAGTGCATTTTTGTTTTCTTCTTTGGAAGCAAATGAGGGTGCCAGGGTGTCAAAATCTACTGTTGCAAGATCAAGCTGTATGATCAGGACAAACACATAGGGCAGCTCTTGCTAGATCTGCCGTTTAAATCTGTGGTTTGGAGATTACAAATTTGAATTCTCCCATACACAGAATCTTTCAGCACATAAATAGCAGTGTAGGGAAAAAAAGCTTAGCAGGAACCCTCCTCCTGACATGCCAATTCTCTGTATGTATGTGTTTTCTATATAGGAAAGCATCAAATGAGATTATAGTCACCTGTAGTCTTAAATGGTATAGCCTGTCAAGAGCTGTATTATGTGACTCTTTTATTACTGCTACTCTACATTGTATTTATAGCCTACATTTTTTCCTCTCATGAGGATCCCAGGCTGGCTTATGTAGCTCCGTTTTATCCTTGCAACAACTCTATGAGGTAGGTTGGGCTAAGAGTGAATGACTGGCTCAAAGTCACTCAATGAGCTCCATGGCTGAAGACTACAACCCACATCTTCCAGGCCCCCAGTCCAACAATCTGACCACTAAACATGCTGTCAGCGAAATTAAGTGCCTTATCTATGTAATTTTTGTGTTCCATAACATTTGTTTGTAAGACCTGGATGATTCAGCAAACTGAGAAATGTATCTCTGTAACTTCAAAGGCAATCCTGATGGACTTTGAGACAATTTAAGCTCTAAACAGCATGCATTGCCCTCACCCATCTCTCTTTCTTATTCACAGGGCACCAAACTGTGGATAATCATGGAATATTTGGGGGGTGGCTCAGCACTGGATCTAGTAAGTATCTTTGTTGTTCATTTCTGCTTCCTTATTTAGCCAGATACATAGAATTCAAGTGAATTTGATATTGGATGAATGGAGCTATGATTTCACCTGCTCATTCAGAACTGCCATAATTCATATTTATTGCATAGACTCCTTGGGTTGTTCAACAAAATGACTTATGTGTGAACTTCTCAATATTCAACAGTAGGAACTTAGGGTGCAAATGCTCTCTGTTTCTGCTGCAATTCATACAGAAGTGCAGGCACACAAATTTGGCTCATGTTGCATTCTTTATTTCATTACTCAGTGAAAGACTGTGGCAGGTATCCAAGCAAACTTTGTTAAGCTGGGAAGACTGGGCAAACTTTTTTTTTGAAAATCTTAATTTTCAAAAGCAATCATTCACTTACTGATCATCTTTCTCCCCTCTCCTTACAGCTCAAGCCTGGCCCCTTGGAAGAGACCTACATTGCCACTATCCTACGAGAAATTCTAAAGGGTTTAGACTACCTTCACTCTGAGAGGAAAATTCACAGAGACATAAAAGGTCAGGCTTGCAAAATACATACTTCTGCTTATTTTTGACAGTTCATCTTTGAGACCAGTGAAATCATGACTGCAGTTTGCTTATACTGATTATGTTCAGATGGGAATAACCAAGCCTAGGCACGTGCATTTCTTTGTTGCCGCTGTTAAATGCTGTCTAGTCATCTCTGACCTATGGTAAACCTATGAACAAAAGCTCTCCAAAATGTCCTATCCATGACATCTAAATTCTGTTTAAGTTCAAGGCTGTGACTTCCTTTATGGAGTCAATCCATTTCTTATTTTCTCTTCCTTTTGTCCTTCTGCCTTTGACTTTTCTTAGCAAGATTGTCTTCTCCAGTGAATCTTGCCTTCTTCCAGTGTGTTCAAAGTATGACAGCCAAAGTCTCATTTTTCCAATTTCTTGGCTGCAGCCTCCCTCTGAATTGATAGCTGAGCCAAGGTATACAAAATCTTGTACAATTTCTGTGATTACACCTTAAACCAAGGCATCTGGATTCTGGACAAACCTGTGCACTTGTCAGTCTGAAGAATCCCATTTTTTAGGAGACATGAACCATGATTGTGAAAGTGGAGCAGGGAGTAAGGTGTCTGTTGCAGGTGTGAAGAGAAGGAAGTTTGGCTTCTAGGTGCCAGATAAATTAACAGAATTCCCAAACTTTGCCTGCCAGCTATGAACATTTCTGATCCAATTTTGAAAGATATAGGAGCACATTAGCAAGTTGTATAATAATTGATGTTAGCTGATGTTAGCATTATTGTGCTTGTTACAATTTTGCTTTTACTTGCTGTGGTAAAGTCCTGTTGAAGCAAATTATTTAACTCATCACTGTTCTTGCTGGGTTTTCCACAGTGTGTCCCAAGCTACATATGTTATAGTTCCTGTGGCTAGTAATCATGATATAAGGACCTTGGTGAAGAATAAAAGGCAGGGTCATTGCTTCCCAAATACTTGTGGTGGCAATTCCAATATGATATAGAAAAGGGAAATAGTAAAGAAGAAGATGCGACTAAGGATGGAGTACAAAGTGGGGTTAAATGAGACCTCACCCAGGGCAACAAGATAAGCCCATTGAACCTCTTAGAAAGGTGTAAGGCAGGGGTTTTTTTTTGTTTACTAACAACTTAGTATTTGCCTACTGGCCATGCTGGCTGGGGCTGATGAGAGTAGAAGTTAATAACACTGGAATGGTATCAGGTTGGGGAAAACTGAAATAAGGAATTGGACTGAGGTGGAATTGAAGACTTACGCAATTTTCTGAATGTTTCTTGTGTTCATTTTTGCTTAATATTCCTTAAACACCACACAGGCTATGAGGAGAATTAACACAAAACTGTTTACCAGTGTATCATTAAAGCATTTTACAGGGAGAGAGTATTGTATACCCCTTGGATTCAGGTTCTTCTATTACTTTTTTGTATGAACAGCTGCCAATGTGTTGCTTTCGGAGCAAGGGGATGTGAAACTGGCTGATTTTGGTGTGGCTGGCCAGCTGACAGACACTCAGATCAAAAGAAACACATTTGTCGGGACTCCATTTTGGATGGCACCTGAAGTCATCAAGCAGTCAGCCTATGACTTTAAGGTAATCTAGGAGCAGCAGCTCTGTGTTGGAATATGTGTTATCTTGTCAGGTGATAACACTGGGATTAAAAAGAACAAAGGATGCATGTAGGTGCACATCTCTGAGCAGCTGGTGCAGATTTTCCCACAGCTCCTGCATCATAGTGTGCGTGGTACACGTGCCTGCCCTTGTTTGGCTTCCTCTGTCCACACCACTAGGTTGAGCACACTGTCAGAATACTTCTCCCACCCCACCTGCCAGGACATCTACATTCATAGAGACACCTTTTACCAATTAACCATCAAGTTCTGATCATCTTTGAAATGCATAGTTTGCTACTCTGGGGTGGTTCCTCTGAATTTCCATGGGTTATATCCGGCTATTATTTGTCCATCTGCTTGAATGTTCCCTCATTTTTCTTTGTAGTTAGCAACTGTGCCACTTTTCTGTTATTTCCAAAATGCATGTTGTTCTACTCCCACTGGGTTCATGCGTCACAATTCTGTCCTTATAAAAATGCATGGTGTTCTGCTCTGTAGTACTCAAGTTGGATCTATTCAATGATACAGACAGGAAGTTTCCATTAAGCCTTCAAAGTTTTTCCTTGTCAGGGATCTGTTATACCACTTTGCATCAGACCAAAGACCCTGGTCCTTCCCAGTTATGAAAATGGGAGATGACCCTTTGCTAAAGGGAGGCTAGGTGGTGAAGGAAGGAAAATCTCCGTATTTCTGTGACTTTAGTCCAGTTTACTCTGAATTTGCTCCTCATCCCATCTTGCCAGACAATTTCATGGAAGTCTACCATATATGGAATGCGCTCCCCAAAGAGGTCCACCTGGCGCCGTCGTTATTTGTTTTTTTGCGCCAGGCCAAGACCTTTTTATTTAAACGATATTTTAACTGATAATTGCTGTTTTTATTTATTGGTTTTATAGCTCTGCCGAGATGTATCCGGATTTTTAAAGTTTATTCAACATTTGTTTATTTGCTTTGTAAACCGCCCCGAGGCTTGTTGCAAAGGGGGCGGCATAAAAATGCTTTACATACATACATACATACATACATACATACCAGGGGTGACCAGACTTGCTCAATGGAAGAGCCACATACGGTAAATGTTGTATGTTTGAGGACCACAAGCAGGCGCCAAGGGGTGGCAGCAGCAGATGACAAGCGGCAGCAGGCACCCACAGGTGGTGGCGGTGGATAGTGAGTAGCGAGCAGGTGTCTGCAGGTGCCCACAGCAGCAAGCCAAAAATCAGCTCAGAGCCTTATGCAGCTCCCATTCCTGATACATACCAATAGCCACCTGGTATTCCCATCAGCATTCAATCAGAAAAGAATGTGCTTATCAGGAAAGTGCATATGTCTAAGCTTACACTCCTGCCATAATAATTTAAAAAATAAAATTTACAGTGGAAGTGCTGGTTGCTACAGTCAGATAAAATGTTATGAGGAAACATCTATGGGATGCTGTATTGAGTGTAACAATGCAGCATTAGTCTTTAAGTGTTAGACTAATGCAGAGTGCTCTAAATACATTCTTTTTCATTTTTCTTCCAGGCAGACATTTGGTCCCTTGGCATTACTGCTATTGAACTGGCAAAGGGAGAGCCTCCAAATTCTGACCTGCATCCTATGAGAGTTCTTTTTCTGATTCCCAAAAACAATCCTCCAACACTGGAGGGACACCATAGCAAGCCCTTTAAGGAGTTTGTGGAAGCCTGCCTTAACAAGGACCCAAGATTTGTAAGTGTAACTTTCACTTCTTGTAAGCAGAGCCTGGGTATAGGTCAGAGATCTCTTGAGGGTAGAAAACCTGACAACTGCTAAGCAAAGTTGATTGACCTTTGGTGATGAACAAAGAAAGGCACAGCAAAATAAAAAAGACTCCTGAGAAAAACCACAGTGGCTGGCTGGCTTTTTTGTGATGGCCCCCACCAGCTAAGGCTCCCTGTCTTGTCTCCTGTTTTTCCATAGAGGCCCACTGCAAAGGAATTGCTAAAGCACAAATTTATCACACGTTACACCAAGAAAACATCATTTCTCATGGAGCTCATTGACCGGTACAAACGCTGGAAGTCAGAGGGGCATGGTGAGGATTCCAGCTCGGATGACTCGGAAATGTATGTGTTCCTTCTGCTTTTTCTCCTTCCTCTTCTGTTCTCCCCACTCACCTCAGTTAAGGGTCACATCTCAGTTGTTACTAAGGGTGGTCTCTGCAGAGCAAAAATTGACTGCTTTTTTTTCTTTTAAATTGTTATATTATTATTATTTATGTATGTTTTTATGTATTCTTTGTGAGCCGCCCCAAGGCTTTGTTGCGATGGGGGCGGCATAGAAATGTTTTAAATAAATAAATAACATGTGTAACAGTGGATCTAAAAACAGGGATGTTTTGGATAGGAGATTCTGGAGGGCTTTCATTTGTAGGGTCACTATAAATTGAAGACACAACATGTAGCAAGAACATGAGTTTCAGTATGGCTTGTTGGGAAGGAGAGATGAAAATAAAAGCAGAATGAATTGGCATGCTGGCTGTCTCCATTTAAACAAAATAACAGAAGAGAGACATAGAGTATGTATACCCAATTCTGGGTAGTGAGTTGGGAATCTGTTGGGAAAAGGGGAGCTCTGTGAATTGAGTACCAAATGCACTGTAATCTCTTGTTACAATAGCTGGGAAGTGGCAGACACAGAACTGTGAAAAAGTGGAACTAAGTTCAGCATACCAGCAATTGAAGTAGTTCTGCCTGCTGTCTGATAATCTTGACTACACATGGCTGTATTGAATGCTGTCTTTGAGTATGACCCCTGAATCTCTCTATTTCTAGTGATGGAGATGCCGATGAGAGAGATCAGGGACCCATCTGGACTTTCCCACCAACAATTCGCCCCAATTCCCTGAACAAGCTGCACAAAGGGATGCCTCATCACGGGTCCCAAAAGGTCAGTTTGGTTCCAGTGCAGCTGAAGAGCAGGAACCCACGCTAGTGGTGGTAGGTCTGCGGGAATGTTTTGCCATGGCCCCCATATTACAACATGGCTTGATTTGACATTAGGGGCTGTTCTTTCTCTGCCCTGCTTTTTGTTGACTCCAAGGGTTCCTTTTAATTAATGCAGCTGTAATATAGAATCTTTGCCAAGGACAGCAATGCTGTTCCTAATTTGCTGCCAGCAAATGGAACGAAGTGCACAGGTAAGAAACTTGGTGCCCTCCAGATAGTTTTGATACCAAGTTCTGTAAGCCCAGCCAGCATGGGCTACTGAAGTTGTATGCCAAAACATCTGACGCCTTCCTGCTTCTGCCCCTGCAGTACAACTATGCTCCCAGTGAATAGTCGCTTGTTCCTACCATTGCTGTTTTATGCAGGAGAAACTAGAAAGTTCTTAATGAGTATTTTTCCTACTTTGTTTGCATGCCAATAGAAAAAGAGAAAGTAAGTGGTTGAAAAGAAAACTTAGGCTAACATTAACAAGCAACTTTCCTTTTCTAGCCAGTTGAACCCATCAAGCGGCAGCCACGGTCTCAGTGTCTCTCTACTCTTGTACGTCCTGTCTTTGGAGAGGTGAGACAATGGCAGAGCTGATGTCTTTTCATATACTTGCTATAACATGTGAATGTTTTGTTGAGAAACTGTGGAATATTGGGGTAGGATAGAAAGAAGCATCAGAGGCGGAGGTATGTGAGAGAACAGGCAGTGTGTGTGGGAGAGCGCCTATTGGTAAAAATGAGATGCATTTTCTACTTTTTGCTTATAGTCCATTGCTTGCCATCAAGAGCTTCTCAGCTTCTCCCAGTTCTGCCAGTGTATGCGTTGTGATGCTACAGCTTCTCCTATCTTCTGCCCCAAATTCAGTATTTGAACAGTGACTGTAGCTCACAACTGTGCCAACAAGATGTGATGAAGCAAGTTGTAATTTCCCCCCCACATCTGCTCCATTCACATGCATGAGATGAATGATACAGGTAAGGGGAACAAACCTTGCCCCTCTCCTCTTCTCCCCTGCCTTACTTTGCTGTGTTCAAGCTGTTTTTCCTCTAGCCCTGCTCACTTGGCTGGAAGAAACACAACAATGCAGGGTAGGAGGCATTACTCTATGCATGAGAAAAGAAAATATAGACTCTCTCCTGTTTCATAAGTGGATAGATAAATGAATGCTCGAGACTGTTCCGTGACATCTAGTTGACATAACTGTATAGCCTCTTTGGAGTTGAGATTGTAAGAAGCTGCCAAGTACAGTGTGTGTGACATGTTTGTAATGACTCCAGTTCAGTAATACTTACTACTGGTAATAATTTTGTTTCTATACTGCTCATTAGCCAAATCTCTCTAGGTGGTCTACAGAAAACCTCTCACATTGCACCTTTGTCATTAATTGTTCTAAAAACTGGAATTATCTCATGCTTTCAGGGCTTTAGCTTTTTGTCCTATAGTCCTTCTGGTCTGTGATGTCTTTAGTCCAGTTCAAAATAACACACTGTTCAGAAAAGAAATCACTCAAAACCAAATTGATACCAATCAACTCACATAATAAATGTATACACATTGTAAAAGTTTAGGCTACTCTAAAGGGATTTTTAAACTTCATGGTAAAATGCTTTTCTGTGCACCTTAGCAAAAGTCATTTTCATCCATGAGTAGGCCTAAGAATATACCTTGCTGCTTTTCTCCAAGACTGTTAGCATTAAAGTTCACTATGTTCTGCTTTCTGATGATGTGGGTGGCAGCTTGAACTTGGCAAAGGACAACAAGGTTGATCCCTGGATTAAAAGCAAGGATCTGGGAGGACAGGTCAAACCCACTTAAATTTGCAGAGTTGATGGAGGAGAGAGTTAAGCCAGAAAGGCTTAGATTAGATTGTTGTTACCTATAATGGCTTTTGCTTTCAGCTTTGCTTTGAGGCTAGCTGTGCAGTCTCTTGAGAATTTCTTATAATCAGCCTCTGATTGGAGCAAAAGTTCTACAGTCTAAACTCCAAGAGGGTTACTGAAACAAAGCAGGGGATTCCAAGGAATATGCTATATGTTGGAAATGGAAAACCTATATTGTTTTGACTGAACTATATATTTTTAAATGGAACTACAGTGCTCATCTCCTTCATGGATCACTGCCTTGTCGTGGCGAAGGGGCTTGCGTAGCTCAATGAAGCTATGAGCTATGCCGTGCAGGGCCACCCAAGACGGACAGGTCATAGCAGAGAGCTCTGACAAAATGTGATCCACTGGAGAAGGAAATGGCAACCCACTCCAGTATCTTTGCCATGAAAACCCCATGGACAGTACCAAAAGGCAAAAATACATAACACCAGAGGATGAGCCCCTCAGGTTGGAAGGTGTCCAGTATGCTACTGGGGAAGAGCAGAGGGCTAGTACTAGTAGCACCAGAAAGAATGAAGTGACTGGGTCAAAGCTGAAAGTACACTCAGTTACAGATGTATCTGGTGGTGAAAGGAGAGTCCAATGCTGCAAAGATCTATACTCCATAGGAACCTGAAATGTATTGATCCATGAATCAAGGCAAGCTGGACATGATCAAACAAGAGATGACAAGACTGAACATCGACATCTTAGGAATCAGTGAACTAAAATGGACAGGAATGGGTGAATTTAATTCAGATGACCATCAGGTATACTACTGCGGGCAAGAACCCCTCAGAAGAAATGGAGTAGCCTTCATAGTCAATAAAAGAGTAGGAAAAGCAGTACTGGGATACAGCCTCCAAAATGACAGAATGATCTCAGTTCGAATCCAAGGAAAACCATTCAACATCACAATAGTCCAAGTCTATGCCCCAACCACTGGTGCTGAAGAGGCTGAAGCTAACCAGTTCTGTGAAGGCCTACAACACCTTCTATAATTAACTCCAAAAAATGATGTCCTTATCATCATGGGGGATTGGAATGCTAAAGTAGGAAGCCAAAAGATAACTGGAATAACAGGCAAGTTTGGCCTTGGAGTACAAAACGAAGCAGGGCACAGGCTGGTAGAATTCTGTCAAGAGAATTCAATGGTCATAGCAAACACTCTTTTCCAACAACCCAAGAGACGACTCTACACATGGACATCACCAGACAGTCAACACAGAAATCAGATTGACTATGTGCTCTGCAGCCAAAGATGGAAAAGCTCTATACAGTCAGTAAAAACTAGACCAGGAGCTGACTGTGGCTCAGATCACGAGCTTCTGGTTGCAAAATTTAGGCTTAAATTGAAGAAAGTAGGGAAAAGCACTAGGCCACTTAGGTATGACCTAAATCATATCCCTGATGAATATACAGTAGATGTGACAAATAGATTTAAGGAATTAGATCTGACAGACAGAGTGCCTGAAGAACTATGGATGGAGGTTCGCAACATTGTACAAGAGGTAGCAACTAAAGCCATCCCAAAGAAGAAGAAATGCAAGAAAGCAAAATGGCTGTCTGAGGAAGCTTTACAAATACTTGAAGAAAGGGAAGCAAAAGGCAAGGGAGAAAGAGAAAGATACACCCAATTGAATGCAGAATTCCAGAGAATAGCTAGAAGAGATAAGAATGCCTTCTTAAATGAACAGTGCAAAGAAATAGAAGAAAACAATGGAATAGGGAGGACCAGAGATCTCTTCAAGAAAATTGGAGATATGAAGGGAACATTTCATGCAAAGATGGGCATGATAAAGGACGAAAATGGCAGGGACCTAACAGAGGCAGAAGAGATTAAGAAGAGGTGGCAAGATTACACAGAAGAACTATACAAGAAAGAGCTTAACGTTCCTGATAACCACGATGAGGTGGTCACTGACCTCGAGCCAGACATCCTGGAATGTGAAGTCAACTGGGCCTTAGGAAGTCTGAGCAAAAACAAAGCTAGTGGAGGTGACACTATTCCAGCTGAGCTATTCAAAAACTTAAAAGACGATGCAGTAAAAGTGCTGCACTCAATATGCCAGCAAATTTGGAAAACTCAGCAGTGGCCACAGAATTGGAAAAGGTAAGTTTACATTCCAATGCCAAAGAAGGGCAATGCCAAAGAATGTTCAAACTACCGCACCATTGCACTCATTTCACATGCTAGCAAAGTTATGCTCAAAATCCTACAAGCTAGGCTCCAGCAGTATGTATGTATGTATGTATGTATGTATGTATTTATTTATTTAAAACATTTCTGTGCTGCCCCCATCGCAACAAAGCCTCAGGGCGGCTCACAAAGAATACATAAAAACATACATAAATAATAATATACCAATTTAAAAAAAGTATGTGGACCAAGAACTACCAAAAGTAGAGGCAGGATTTCGAAGAGGGAGAGGAACTAGAGATCAAATTGCCAACATACGCTGGATCATGGAGAAAGCTAGGGAGTTCCAGAAAAACATCTACTTCTGCTTCGTTGACTATGCTAAAGCCTTTAATTGTGTGGATCACAACAAATAGTGGCAAGTTCTTAGAGAGATGGGAGTCCCAGACCATCTTATTTGTCTCTTGAGAAACCTGTATGCAGATCAAGAAGCAACAGTGAGAACTGGACATAGAACTACCGAATGATTCAAAATTGAGGAAGGAGTACGGCAAGGCTGTATATTGTCACCCTGCCTATTTAACTTATATGCAGAGCACATCATGAGAAAGGTGGGGCTAGATGAATCACCAGTTGGAATTAAGATTGCTGGGAGAAATATCAACAACCTCAGATATGCAGATGATACCACTCTCATGGCAGAAAGTGAAGAAGAACTAAAGAGCCTCTTGATGTGGGTGAAGGAGGAGAGTGCAAAAGTTGGCCTGAAACCCAACATTAAGAAAACTAAGATCATGGCATCCGGTCCTCTCACTTTCTGGCAAATAGATGGGGAAGAAATGGAGGCAGTGACAGATTTCATTTTCCTGGGCTCCAAGATCACCACAGACGGGGACTGCAGCCAAGAAATTCAAAGACGCTTGCTCCTGGGGAGGAAAGCTATGGCAAATTCTAGACAGCATACTAAAAAGCAGAGACATCACCCTGCCAACAAAAGTGCGTATAGTCAAGGCTGTGGTTTTCCCTGTTGCATTGTATGGCTGTGAAAGTTGGACCATATGGAAGGCTGAGCGCCAAAGGATTGAGGCCTTTGAATTGTGGTGCTGGAGGAGACTCCTGCGAGTCCCTTGGACCGCTAGGCGATGAAACTGGTCAGTCCTAGAGGAGATGAACCCTGACTGCTCTTTAGAAGGCCAGATTCTGAAGATGAAACGCAAATACTTCGGCCACCTAATGAGAAGGAAGGACTCCCTGGAGAAGAGCCTAATGCTGGGAACAACAGATGGCAAAAGAAGAAGGGGATGGCAGAGAATGAGGTGGCTAGATGGAGTCACAGAAGCAGTTGGAGTGAGCTTAAGTGGACTCCGGGGGATGGTGGAGGACAGGAAGGCCTGGAGGATTGTTGTCCATGGGGTCGCGATGGGTCGGACACGACTTCGCAACTAACAACAACAGTACTCATCTTTGCATTACATGCTTGACACAGGTTGATCTAAACTTCTACCCTAAAATCCAAGGCTACAATGAAAAGTTTGGATCCAGACTTAATTACACTTAGATAAGACCCAATGAAATTAATAGGATTTAAGTTAGGCCTGGTTAAGGCTTGTATCTAATATTAAACCTGCTCAAAATATCCCCACTCAAATAAATGAGATGTAAATATTGGATACAATCTAATTCTAGATTCAGCCTAAAATTTGCTGTTTGATTCTGATCCTGAAAGATTTTGGTTGCAAAACATGTTTGACATCTGTTTTAGTGTACAGAGAAGAAAAAAAAAACCATGCTATTCGGGGTAGGGGTGAAGTGGGAAGTAATGCATGCATATGAATACTATGAGACAGAAACTGCAAAATAGACATCCTGTTCCCTAATCCTGCCTACTCAAAGCATAACAGATCGCTCTCTAGCGATTGCTTTGGATTTACTAACAGGGCTCAAAAATCACTTGAATTCTTTATTCAAACAATATGGTTGGAGTTGCCAGTTTCCCAGGGGCACCAGCTACTTCATGAGCTCTTACATGAAGCAAGCAACTGAGTGCATTACAAAATTGTGCTGGAAAGTTGACTGTTTATTCTGTCAAGTGTTGCCAATATCCACAAGGCTGTTCAAGAGAAATGAAAACTCACATCCTGTTCTTAAACCCATATATATGAAAGTACATCTCAGTCATGCCAAATAAGTGAGCCTAGTGTTGCTGCCAAAGGCGCTTTCGGACTTGCCCATGTTCTAGAACAGGGGTGAGCAGAAGGTAGATTGAGATCTACTGGTAGGTCTCTGGGTAATTTGCTATAGATTAGTAAGGCTTTCTGATTCCCAAATGTTCAAAACTACTTTTTCACTTAAATTAGGTTGCTAATATGAAGAAAGCTTGGAATATTCAGGAAAGTGCTGTGAGCTTAAATCAGCCTGGCTATATTGAAAAGACATTTGTGGGTTCAGGATGTAATCAGTGGCATCCTTTTGAAGTTTATGTCTCTTGAACCTGGCCATGGCTGGTGGATCTTAGGATTCTAGAACAAAAAAAAAAGGATAAAACAAGCCTGAAGTCCACTCACTCCTGTTATAAGAATGTTATTGGGAAAACATACTACTGTATAACTCTGCCAATGAATAGTGTTGGCTCCAGGAAAAACTAACATAAGTAAGTCTCTGCTACTGCTTTCTACTGTTCCGCAGCTGACTAACTCTTAACTACTTGGCAGCTCAAAGACAAACACAAGCAGACTGGAGGCAATGTAGGAGCCATGGAGGAACTGGAGAATGCTTTTAGCTTAGCAGAAGAGTCTTGTCCAGGAATTTCTGACAAACTGATTGCACACATGGTGGAGCGAGTGCAAAGGTGAGTGCTGTTAACTTGACCAAAAGTAATTTGGTGTGGGGGAATGGCTGGGGAAGTACAGTAGAAACCAATTGTACATCCCTCCTCGGTGCATGTTCCCTTTGTAATACTGCACTTTGTTTGGGCCCAAGATAATACCATATGCTCTAAACCTCACTGTCTCACAAGTCAGCTGTCTGGTACTCAGGTAGAAAAGTGGAATCTAAATTGACACTGGCAAGTGAATGCAGATCCAGCAAGTGACCCTTAACCCAAGCCAATTAGTTCTGGTTAACTACAATCTATTCATGTTTGGCGAAAGTCATCACTTTAAATTGTTTTGAAAATGACAGTGAGAGTTCACTACGAAACAACCTGGTAAATTTCCTTTGTTCTCTCTCAGGTTCTCACACAGCAGGAACCACCTAACTTCAGCACGCTGAGGAGTTTGCCCTTTCTACTAGTGGGTGACTTTTCCCCCCAGCTCCATAGGAATTGCATCTTGAATCCATCACCATCTGCTGTTGGATGTTAACATTGTGCTATGGATTCCCAGACATTTCAGAGCCTTTGTGTGTGTGTTTCATGACCACCTAGTATGGGATTTGCAATACACATGATTATGGATTATTTTGCAAAGCCCAAGGAGTGTAATTTTTACAGTGTATTTCATGAAGGTTTTTCATTATATCCAATTTTTCTCAGGTCAGTCCTTGTTTCAACGCAAAATCCTGACTGCTGGAAAAATGGAAATCCTTAGGCAAATACATTCCCAAAGGGAAGTGGGACTGTGATAGCTTCCTGCTCTGATCAAAGGCAGTGTTTGAGCAGCTGATCAGCAAGAAGGGGCTATCACCATCCAGTGAGATGGTCATATATGCTGGTGCTACACGACAGTTTTGTTTCAGGTTTCTCCTCAGCTAATAGAAGAAGAAGATTGGGCTAGCAGTTGCTGAGAAAAGTGAATCTTGCCTCCTTTCTACTGGCCCCTTTTTGAGGTAGGTTTGACTACTGCTGTATTATATACTAATCCATGTTTCATTCACTAGAGTGTGGTGCAGATGTGCTCCTACTCAGTCAAAGCCTTTTGCTTCTACTTAGTATCTTGAGTATAAACACTTGCATACCAAGTTCAAATATTCTGGCAGAGTATTATGTACTTGTTACAGAGGGGAAGGAAGCTAAATGCTTTATTACTTCTACAGCTTAGAGACAGGGTAAGGATCTAACCAAAGTCTGCAAACTTTGTAAAGACTTGTTATTCCATGATATTTGGCTAAGATTTTCAGTTAAACTGAAATATGTGTGGTGCCAACAGCTAGAGAAAGTAATAGCTGACATGCTCAAAACATTGCCTGTGTCTCTCAACTTTTTTACCACATTTTGGACTTTTACTTATGTCAAAATTGCTCATGAACATTATCTCTGATTCTGACTGAGAAGTACATATCTGAAGCATCTGAGATGCCAGCTAGATCTTCCTCTGGAGCAGTAAATGTGTAGACTCATTTCCTAAACGTGTAGATTCAGTGGTATGGATGTCTTCCTTTGAGAAAGACATCTTAAAAGCTGCAGCTGCTGCTTTTATGACTTGCTTATGGACAGCTGAGTAAAGAATATGGATAGGAAGTTAAAGAATCCATTTGCCTTTACTGTTGTCCTTCAGGTCTGCTTACAAAGCAGATGGGAACATTAGATAAAGGGAAAACAAGAAGCTGCTACTTTGTGCTATTTATAAAAGGTACCTTGCATTAGCTCACACAATGTCACCAGAATGCTCTTAAAGGTTTCTCCAGTATTCAAAGCAACAATGTCTTAGTTCTCATATGAGCAATGAGGGATCTGCCACTTCCAATAAAATTAACTTGTCAAGTAAAAGCTATCTGTGTGTTTATTTATACATGAACACAAGTACTAACACAAAATTATATTATTGTATCACTCTCCCAAGAGTGATCTGTTATATTTGCTCAGGACATGACCTGGTTTAACTTGTAGGTCAGTCATGGCGCACTGGTGGCCTCAAGTCAGATGGCAACGAGTGCAATCTGATCTCATCAGACTTGTGAGCAAGGAAAAAGCAACCAATCATGGGAATAAGACAGACTATGCATCTAAAAGGAGAGAGCATGACTACATCTGAGGGAGCGGAAGCCTTTTTATATGACTGTTCACAAAAGCATATGAGCTGTTTAAGTTATCACAGACTACCTACCGAGTCAAAAATAGCTATCTACAATGGTTTATTTCCAAAAACAGACACTAATAAATACACACTTCTTATTATAAGAGAGATATAACCTTTAGCACTTTGCAGCTTATCTGTGATACTGTCAGACAAAAAGCATGAAATCTTCCCTTTGCCCTCTAATGTAGGAATCCAAATCCAACACCATCCCCTTCTACCTAGAAATCTGCTCTAGCTCTATAGAACTTTTTCATCATTTCTGAGAGTAATGAAAAGACCTGTATCCATATCACACCTCCTTCCATACACCATGCTTCAAAATACACAGTTTATTGTTTCAGACGGTTTCCTTTAAGCACACTACCTTACCACCACATTGTTTCTCAATATTTTATCACATAAATAACCTTTGATTAAAGTTATCCATCTTCAAACCAGCAAACTACTTTCCACTGCTATCTAAGGGCAACAAAAATGTTGAACTGTGCCATGGAAGAAGCATAAAGCCAGGGCAATTTTCACAGGCTCATTAAAACCCCTCCCATGCTGAATAGGCTCTGCCTCCATGACCTAAGACAATGGTACTAAACTGTGGGAGAAACTATTGTGAAAGGGATTTCAGATATTCCTATCTTGAAGTTGTATAGGAACTTCAAGCCAACTTAATTACTAAATACGAGCTTTTAAAGATGTGTCTGCACAAATTCTTACACTATACCTGACTGTAGAATGGCCCTGTCCTGTCACTATTTAGTTTCCCCATCTTAATTTCCCTGTCTCAAAGTATCATTAATGAGGTAGTAACCCTTCCACAAGTTAATAATGCCTAAACACTGTACCTATGATTGCTGCTCCAAGCTTTAATATGTTGACCATACAATGATGCAGCAACACATTTTTACTTATGCTGAGAAGAACAGTACATGGTTATTTCTGAAACTACCTTTCCTGCCCCATCAAGTTGCCTATGCGTATATTCAGAACTTTTTTAAAAAGGCTAGCCAGGGCAAGTGCTGCTCAGAAGCTCAGGAGAAGCATACATTTACAGGAAACCTGTGGAAAGCAGTAGCAGGACAGCACACAAAACTCTAACTGCAACAGGGGCAATAGTCCAGATGCACTGAACCGACAGCTTTGCATCTGTCAGACTTGTATATGGACCCTAAACCTAAGGAATTTTGCTTTCCCATGCCCCACTCCCTCTGTGCAAGCAAGCCCCTCTGATGTCAGTTTTGTTTGTTTTGGGCAAGTATGAAGAGTAAAGTTGCTACTTGGCAATATTCTTGAGCATTTTGTTCTACAGCACATAGACATTCCATCTTACTAATAGTATGAACACAGCTTGCAGCATGTGTGGTTGGAAGGCTGAAAGAACATATCGCACAAAGATTACTTAGCCAGACTGAGCATTAACAAGTTCTGAGACACCATTTGAGACCCAGAAGGTTTAAGATCAGCCAAACTCCACCAACAGTTGCTATTCATGTAAGTTTCCATGAACTGACTTCTCCAGAGGCTTTGTTGTCACTTTTTAGTGCTTTTCACACTGCAGCAAAATTCAATATATTTCAGGAAGCAGCAAATTTGGCCCCAGCAGGTGAGAGATGGCATCCTTTTTTTACTACTATCAAGCTCAGCCTCCTGTTCCCTTTCCCCTTTGCTGCAAACAATTAACTTACAACAGAGACCCAGCTCTGCTTGTTTCAGTTTGTGATCTTGTCCTTTTCATCCTTTGAGATGAGGAGGCTGGATCTCCCAGGTGAACTTGTAGCTCTCTTTATCACTTCCATCCACCTATCATGTGAGAAAAAGGACAACATGCAAGACATTAACTAGATACCCATTTTAGCCACATCCATCCTTCTTTAGCTACAGCTGGTTTTGGCAGAAATATTAAAATTTCATATTGCATTTTACATTTCCAGTAAGATTAACATTTTGGCTGACTTTTAAAATGTATTTTATTGAAAGAAGAACCACAATATCCCATCTACCACATAATTCTGTAAGAATTATGTCTGTACAATCATGCTAAGTTTGTTACTGTTATGCAGGAGAAGGGTAAAAGTGGTAGTTAATACCCTTCAGTTACCCTGTCTACCCTAAGTATATCAACCTAAAAGGGGTCACAGAACAAAAACAATGTTCTACAAGGAATTAAAAATGCCTTGATTTTCCTGTTGCTACTACATTCTATGCCTACAGAAACAAAAGGATTTTTAAACAATTTATTTCGGCTTTAAACTAGTCTCTTCATACATTGTAAGCAGTGATGTCTTTCAAATCATTTCCAACTCTCTTAAAAAGTAATGGATCTCTCTAGCCTAGCAAAACCGATTTTATTTGCTTGTGTTATCACATATGGGGATTGAAATATCTTACTGTCATATATTGTTTCCACTAGGAAAAACGGATGATGATGATAAAAACTATTGTCATGCCATTCCAATCTTTCTAGCTTTCTCTCCAGGCTAGAAAGATCTCACACCTTTAGATTAAGACAGCATCTCTGAGGTGGTTGCAAACTTCACTAAACATACAACTCTGTCTGAACTATTTTTGCACTAAGGTTTTGCACTACTTGGTTTCAGACAGATTTTGAACGCAGCAGAATCCACTGGCAACTTTTATCAGTTAATCTTGGAAGAGTGATAGAAAGCCTCTCCAGCAGGTTCTTCACTGTGCTAGAACAGTGATAGAAAGCATCTGTGTAAGAGCAACTTTGAAATGTGATTTTCTAAGTTGGGACTAGGAAGTATGTTTACCTCTCAAAGGTGTACTTGCTTTCTGCCCTGAAGAAATATACATGAGACTTAAACTGCAATTTGAAGACATAATCCTTCTGAATGCCATCTGCCTCCACAGGAATGCTGACTGTGTAACCAAGGAGTGGTAAACTGGCCAGTGGATAATCATCCTAGAAAACAACCAAGTTTATTACTTATTTAGTGTATGTTCATACCTCCATTAACAAAAGTTTCCACAATATTTTAAAAGTTACAAATAGCAAACATATCTTTTAAAAGTTACTACACAACACAGAATTTACTTTATATTTTACGTTAGTAATGTATTAAGAAAAAACAGCCAGCACACAGATGCCAAATACTGATAACTAGATAGCCTAACTAAAGCCATGACTGTAAAGCCCCAGGCTTCACCGGACTGGCCCTGTTCATTTCAAATGCTATTTTCCCCAACTTGATGTCCTTTCTTTAAGAATCGGCCTGCTAGCAATTACAGAAAGCCTGCTGTTCATTTTATAATCAGTCCATTTTATGCTGTGGACTGGCAGTGCTAAAAACCCTTAAGGCAGTGAAAAATTATACCTGCTAACTTAACCCTGCCATACCAGAGGGCTTTAATATAAATTAATGTAAGAGCCAGGATGCACTCACAAGACAGATGCAAATATTGTTTCTTATTCCTGTGTGTGCCTAATACCATTCTGGTTGTGCCATACCCATCTTACCTGATGTGTTTTGTAGAAGAACAGACAGAAGTTTGTGAAAACAACCCACAGCTTCTGCCAACCATTACTGTTTTTGAATTTCCTCAGAAGGTATCCTGATAACTGATTCTACATGGACGGAGAAAGATAGCATGAGAAGTTGTTATCAGCAGTCATTCTCCTTAACAGTGCAGCAAATGATCTACTGGTGTTGTATATTTGAAAACAGATTGCTGTCCCTAGGCTGTGATTCTCTAAGTCGGGGATTAGGAACCTGTGGCCCTCCAGCTGTTGTTGGACTATAACTCCGCTCACCACTTGATATTCTGGATAGGGTTGATCGGAGTTGCAGTCACATGTTCACCACCACAGCTCTAAAAAAATTGAGGAACAGCACATAAACATTTGTTTCAGAGCCTCTTTGCACGTCTATATATTCTGTACAATAAGAGCAAAAATTATGTTTCTATGGTGAAATTTCTTTTTACCAGTTCATTAAAGTACAGTATTTTATACTGTACTTCAAAAGTTCCATAATTCTCAGAAAGTGCATCAATTACTAATATTGATGTGGTTTATAAATTTAATAAATTAATAATATTAGGGATGGGTAAATTAGTGGCAGGCAAACCTGTTGGGATTCTCCAAACATCATCTAACAGTTCTATCTCATGTTCAATTTCTATTTACATTTTAGATTTTTCCTTGCATTGTGTTAATGGGAAAACTGCAAATCAAGCTGTAATCACATGTGAAATCTAAGTAGATTTCTTCTATAGACTAAAGTGAGGCTGATTCAGTAAATGGGATAAATTTGTGCAAACCAGGAAAATTGTACGAATTGAACATTAGCACATTTGGCAATCTGAATATTTTCAGCAGACATGTGCTTGTTGCAAATCTTATTTGGGGCTTTAAACAGGGTTCACAAGTTTTGCAAATAAAAATGAAATTCTCATACACCTCTAGCTAACATGGCAATCATGTGGTATGTGTTTGCCCTCTTGGACATTTTTGGAGATAGAATTAGTGACTTAGCAAAACAAATCTAACACCTCTTTCATGATGACATCACTTTGAACCTTTTATTCTCTTCTTCTTCAACATATTTGTTGGGATTCTGTTCTTTCTACCACAAAAGTACAACTCTGGAATGCTCAACCAGCATTGTGTTGGGATAGGTTTTTTTAATCACAGGAACTAGCAATGCAACCTTACCCCTCTTAATTGTTTTTAAGTTATTTAAGATTCTTTTCAATATGGAATTCATACTCATCCCAGTTTTTATCCACTAGAACAAGGATGACTTCTTTCCCTCCCCATCCACCTCTATTGTCCAGATAGACCATTTCACTGCTTCCTCTGGCTCAAGACTTATGGAACTATTACATAAAGGAAAAAATGTTGTTTAAGTCATGATTTGTTGGAATGTACAGAAAGGCTCTAAAGGAGCCCTCTCCTGGTTATCCCAAGAACTAATTTAATATCCAAACTATGGGTATTAAATGGCTACGTATGATACATATTCTTTATTCACCCTTTTCACAGAGTATCAACCTTCCTTGTAACTGCATGCATTCTACATTTCCATCCTGGCTAGGCCATATTGGTAATGGATGCAGTTCCTCCCACCACAAATTATTCATCACACTCTTAACTCCCACCTGAGCCCTGCTGTGAAAAGAGCACGGACTTAAATACATTGGTTAGTTAAATATTTTTCCCAGTTCATTCCCTGATCCACACAACATGCTAACAACTAGTGAGCAACACGGAGAACCTGAATTTTGTTAAAGACACAATGCAAGTGAAAGCAGACGATGTGAAAAAGAAAGGCACAGGTTAGGGACAACTAGGAGAAAGCAAAGCTCTGCAGAATACACAACAGCAATACCACATTTAAGGTAACATACTAGTACACTGAGGTCTATGCACATGAGATTCTCTGTGATCAAATCTATGGGGTAAATTAAACCCATTTAAACAATAAGAAATGGCATTGTGTATTCAAGATCATTGCCTATTTGTATGATAACCAAAGCAATTCACTGGACTGATTTTCACATTGTTTTTATTACATTGCAATTATATGCCACCTTTTTTCCCTCTTGTGAGGAATTCAAAGCAGCTTATATAGCTCCATTTTGTCCTCACAGCAACTCTGTGAGGTAGGTTGGGCTGAGAGCCTATGACTGGCCCAAAATCACCCAGTGAACTTCATGGCTGAGTGGAGCCTAGGACCTGGATCTTGCAGGTTGCCAGTGCAACGCCACCCCACGCCAGTTCTCCAACTTAAAGAAGAGACTTAGTCAATTGCCTTAGTGCTTCAGATCCTTGTTTCTACGAACTACAGCTAGGTTTAAGAGTTATAATGGGGATTTTACAAACAGAAAGTGATGATGCACATAAGTCCTCCTATCAACACTGAGAGTGGTAGAAGCAGCTTTACCTGAATCATGCACAGATAGTCAGACAGGGATAGGCTCTGGTTTCGGTACCAGCAAACATGGGTGATAGTGTTGGGCCGTTGACTCTGGCCCAGCAAATAGCGAGGAGGAAGCTCTGGAGAAACAGCAAGAGAGCAGAGAACTGAGCAGAGAGGGTGCAGGGCAGAGAAAGACAGAAAAAGAGTTTTAGATCAAGAAAGGGCAGTATTTGAAAAAGCCTGTTAAAAGGAATAGTATGAAAAACAAAAAGAAGAATGAGAGAAAGGCTGGGGGGAGATATGGAGGTGCCATAAGGTTCACAGTTTGTAGGCCCTAAGATGAGCAGCATAAGTGGGCACGGTACTTTGTGCAGAAAGCAGGAAGATTAACAATTTCCCAAAGACAGGAGTAGGTAATCTTGGAGGAAGAATTAGCCAGTGGACAAGATTACAGAAGTTTGATTACAGCCCAAAAGTTGGTTTCTACTATCAGTTTTTGCTGTGAAATGCTTCATTTAATGGCTCGATATTAATTTATTTTGCTGCATTTTTGCTGAAGGAATCTCCCTGAAACAGTGAAGTCCAGGCAAGTGGGAAAATATCACTTCATAGAAGCACCACTCAAAACAGCCTCACTGGGGATTTTTTGCTGCTTTTGAGGATGCACAAGAGCATAATCAGCAGTGAAAGAGAAAAGGATGAAAATAAAAAGAGGCATTACTTCTACAGTACTTTTTTTGGTAAACTCTTTTCCTTATAATTTCTCTCTCATTTAGCTCAATGAAATTTAGGCATGTAGTCTCAACTGTTAGGTTAACTGTGTGCCTCAAGTCCTAGAATGAAGAAATGCAGAGTTCTTTGTTAAAGTGTTAAAGATTGGAATGTAAATTGGAGGGTAGCTGTCTCTTTGTTAACTCAGCCAGTGGATCACACTTTCATCTGTCATGTGATCAGTTTGTATCACCCTGATAAAGGCTATGGTGGTAACTTATACATTCTAGAGAACTAACAAAGCCATAGTTACCCTGGTTCCCCGAAAATAAGACCTAACCAGAAAATAAGCCCTAGCATGATTTTTCAGGATGTTCGTAATATAAGCCATGCCCCAAAAATAAGCCCCAGTTAAGATCATTAGCCAGACGGATGCATTTAGTACATCCGTTGCAACACAATTCAGGGTTTGGAAAGTCATGATGATGTTCCAGAAGAAGATGACATGGCTGTATTTGAATAAATGTAGATTTTGTACATGAATAAATGAATAAATATAGCTTGCTGAGCTACTGAAAATAAGACATCACCTGAAAATAAGCCCCAGCGTGTCTTTTGGAGCGAAAATTAATATAAGAGCCGGCCTTATTTTTGGGGAAACACAGTATATGGATTAAGGGCCTACATTTAGGTTCAATAACCCCTGAGTGAATATAGCTATCTTCTCCAAAATGTATGTATCCCATAAAAATCACACCATTGGCCTTTCCTTTCAAAGCCAATACATACAGTAATTTGGAAAACACCCATGAATCACAGATCGATGATTATTTTAGTCTGGGAACTGTACGATAATCCTATAAGCAGCAGATTTCATCCTGAAAAGGTTCTTATAATCTCCTGCAGGACATATATTTTAAATCAGACTCTGCCTGTCTCCCTAGAAAGCCTATGAAGAAAAGGTTTAAAATTAGCAATTACCATGGCAGGAGAAGGTTGCAAAAACCAGACAGGAGCCACAATACTTGACATTCCCTACCCAGCTGTACATGTGTGCAATCTTTTTGAAAGGCAGTGGCAGGTTATAATGTTATATTCCCCAAAATGCCACTGTACAAATGCAACTCTGAAGCACGTAACTTCTCTTCTAAGACAATCTGGGGACAGCAAAAGTATATACAACATCATGCAAACCCAGGCTTTGATAGTCCAAGCACAAGCCGTAAGATGTGCAGAAACAGTGCCTGAAAACCAGAGATTTTTAGGTAATCATTTTTGGCTTTTCTCTTTTTAATCTTCTTCCCTCAAAGCACCCCTTTGTTAAGGACATGATGGAAGCATGCACAAACACACACAAAGTACACATTCGAACATCTGGTAGCCACTCATTCATCATGGAAAATCTTGAAAGCAATGAAGGGATGGTGGTTAAAACAGAGTGCAGAGAGAGCAGCGACCAGGACAAAGTGGTAAGTGAAAGTGGTGTGTGCGCTGCTGCTGGGTACCTCGACGGCCACACTGTGATCGGTCATGGAGACACTGGTGTTGCGGTACCAGCAGACATGCATGGTAGTGTTGGCACGGTGGTGACTCTGCCTGTCCAGGGAGCTACGAGAGGAATGTATGTCTTCTTCGGACTCCTGTTCTAGAGAAACCTCATCTGAGGATCCTGAGGGAGGAGAAGGGAGCAGACATTTAACAGACTATGGTACATGGATAGTGATAAGCGGCAAGGACCCAAAACTATATTAGCATCTTCCTCTAATAAAAGGAAGTTATTCTGCTTCTGGCATCCATGTCCTTGAAAATCCAAATTTTCTTGTAGGATATGACACTTCATAGCCATTACATAGGGAAAAAACATACTGTAATATATGTAAGTACAAAATGTTTGATTGAAAGCATCCTAACTGGATCTGCTTTGTAGTGAGGGAGGTGGCATCTACTGGAATGCAATAGGTTGCTTCAGTGGCCATGGGAGAGACCCAATAGGTAAGGAACATTCTCAGGAAATCACAAGGTATGGAAATCTATTCAACAATTTCCCTACTTTCCCATGTAAAGGGTGGAAAAGGAAGCTCACACACAGCCAATTCCAGAATTATTACTAACTGCTAGAGGTTCTTATTTGCCAAGCCTGCAGTATCCAGAGCATCAGGAAGAAGTATTGAAGCTTGTTTAGTTAAAATGCTTGTGGGTTACATAATTTTTACTACTTCCATTTCAGGGATGCATGCAGAGCACACCACTAACCCAAGAGTCAAAAAGCTCAACTGACATGATGTTACTCACTGTTAGAACGACTGCACAGAGAATTTTCTAGAAACATGTCAGATTTCTCAGTGGTTTTCTTGGACATTTCAATTGCCATATTTAGATCTTCCATCCATTTCCCCATTTCCAGACGAGTGCTGTAAAACAGAGGACTGATGGCTGAGAACAATGTTTTTGGAGCTCGGTCCCAATACAGAAGGAAATGCACTGCTGATCAACACTTGCTTCCTATTATTCCCAGTGGAATAATAAAGTTTTCTGTTAAAGTCTGCATTTTGGCAACTGGGGGGCTCATCTCAACAACTTTATATTACACCCAGATTCAAGCATGAACAACAACATTATCAAGATTGTTTCCCATTTTTCCTGAAAAATCTGAAGTTACATTGGGAAAAGAAAACACAGAAGTGCACATTAGTGTCTCTCAATCAGGTTGCAGGATGCAGATATCTTTTCCTGGTTGTTCTTGGCTAGAAGCACTACTCCAGGCAGAGTATAGGAAAAAGAAGGAGGCAGCTTTGGAGTAGCATGATCCCCCATCCTTCCTTTCTTAGCTTGAAGTAAAAGTGGAGTGGTGCCTGCATGTACACAAACATTCAGTGTCATCAAAAGATCTGTTTTACCACCTGTTGTTATTTCTGCCTTTTCATAAGTGAGTACCAGAAAAGGACTTACCTTGCTGCCACTACTATGGTTTTTTGAGCTGAATAGATTGTGAAGCAATGAGGGACAGACCATTCATTTTCACTTTCTTCCACCTACAACAAGAGAGGTGCATGATCACACTGTGAGCACAGTATACATCTATGCTGTGAAAGAAAAGAAAGACTTTGGTGAATTCACATCTATTTCACTTCTAGTGGGAAAACTATCAGCTACAATTACACTGCTGCTTCAGCAATTGGTAACTGCACATTAGCTGAAGCACACTCACTAGCAACTTACTCACCGGAGGATCCAGGACAATCAACTGAAAATCAAACACAGACATACAAAAAGTTCCATTAAAGAGTGAGAGGGAATGCAATGCCTTGGTGTGGAACACCACACAGCACCTCCAACTACCAAACAATAACACCACAAATATAAGTTCTGATTTCTTTTTCTCAACTACTCCAGTGCCAGTAAACGTACAGTATTTACTGTTCCAACTCTCATGATCTAGGCAAGATGCTTATGTATAGAAATGTCTGAAGAAAAACTTTAGAACCACCAGGAACACCCAATTAACAAAGAGTCTTTGAAAGTTCAATATAGAAAGTTGAAGTTCAAATTATGGTGACACTATTTTAATGCTTGGCTTCTATGCGAATAAACTCTTACCAGCATCCCATGTAGAGGAAGATGACCATGAATTTTGAATTGGTTGGTACCAGTGACTCCTTTGCTTGTATACAGCAACATATCTGAAAACTGAAGCATGGAAAGATTTTTGCTAAATTGAAGTATACCTTTTAGGAAAAGAAACCCTTCTCTCTTGTCATGGTCACAATCACTTTATTTATATCCCACTTTTTGGTACACACTGCACTCAAACTGGTTCCCAACAAAAGCAAGACAACCCCCCTCCCGCTCCACATACAAAAAACATAAGCCATCATTCACTATGCACTGTCTCCATATAAAACACATTTATTTATTTATACTCTATCTGTTTTACTTCACTAATTTAGCTTAGTATTAACAATGGTTTTTAAAAATCAACTTCACTCCAATTAATAAATCAGGATTTTGCTATTATGATTTCCCACTGTAATAGCATTTTTTTTTTCATTTAAACAGCAATTTTCAACCTTGTATTTAATTCACACAGGATCACAGAAAATACTTAAGCTTTTCTGTGCATAGTTAAGACCAAAGAGGCTGACCACCTGGAAAAGGCCATTTTTGTCAAGGCCTCCAATACTGTCCCTGTCACCTGACTCCATTCAGGAAATGGAGTCTGAGCTTAGAGTCAGTGCTTGGGATCCACCAATGCAATTGGCCACTTCTCATAAAAGGGATTCACATTGTACTCAACAGTGTATTGAGTGTATTTTGTTTGTAAAACTGAGACATTCACATAAACAATCTAGTCCTCAGCAAAATGCAAGACTGAAATACATCTTTCCCAAGCCATCTGTCACAGTACCGAAGAAGAGTAAGCTCTGGAAAGATTATTGTGGGTCACAATCCTGAGCAAAGAAATCAACTCACCAGAAAGAACATCCTTTGCTGTAATCCCTTTTTGGTCAGCTTGTATAAGCAGCCTTCCCTGATAAATTCCTGTGGAAAAAATATCAAAGCTTTATTTTTCTCAAAGTCGATCAGTTTTGATCTACTAACCCTTTCAGTGTCATCCTCAATCCAAAAATGTATGCAGTACAAGAGGTTGAAAAACAACTCTCTCAGGTAAGTTGTCAATTTGATACTGCACTAGAAATGGCAGTTGCACTAATATGCAGAGTGTTTGTAAGATGGCTGTGGAACTAGTGTTCTGCCATAACTAAGAATGGCTTAGGGTCGCCGCAAATTATATGAGTTCCTCTTTCTTTATAAAATACCTATTAGCAAAAGTTTCCAATGTTCCTCACTGATATAGCACACAACCAGGAGGGCTGAAAGTATTCAGGAAGAAGCATGGTGAGTACATAAAGACAACCTGCTCAGCCATATGTTCATCCATCCTATGCTGGTCCTTGTCATCTCAGGACATCACCAAGGACTGAGGCACTGAAACTATGTTGCTGATCCTAAAATTGAAAGCCCTTCAAAAAACCATGCCTCAGCACTACATTTTAAGATCCATACTGGAAAAACCACATCAGTAAGTACAAGTATAATATTTCAGAATGATTTGGTGTGCATGTTTCAGTGGTGAGATCTGCTTTTGGCAATAGCAGCATGGTCTTTGCCAGCCCCAAAATAAAGCAATAAAATCTAAAGGCAGCATCCTCTATAGGAAGCAAGCAAAGGCAAATTCAGAAATGCTGCTTTCAGTACATAGGACTTAAATGTAAGCAGAAAAAGAACTGCCTACTCTGCCAGCTGCTACAAGGTTATCGATGCCGAGCAGGTCATGCTGCAACTCTGTGAGCTTCTGGAAATTTTCCAAACGGATCAGGCTGTTTTGAAGTTGCGACGTCATTTCTGTGATTTCCTTCAGTGCATCTGCAGAACAGAAGAACCAAAAAAAAGAAAAAAAAAACCCACCCATGCCAAACCATCAGATGAAAGCAGTACTAACAAGACTACAATGTTTAGTTTAGCACCAATCAAAATACTGCAGAACTTTCTAAAGTGTTTCAGTATCACCTTTGAAATAAAATTGCATGCAATTATCAAAGGTAGGACTCTTTGCTGAGAAGTATAATTCAACTTGGATACATGCACTGATCACTCAGTAATTACAACCTGCGTATCCAAAATGGTTTCTAGATTAACTAACATTTTGTTAAAGGAGGTGTTTGGGAACACATACTTTTACAACTCCATAATTCTTGCTTCACTTCATTTATAAGATGTTATGCAGCAAAATGTTAGTATGTGTGGTATCAGACAGTTACAACAAATATGTCAGCCTTTTAATGTTACAGTTTCTTACTCAACCCTAGCCATTATTCCATTCTTCTGTGAAGGACAGCACTGTGAAACCTGTACGCAAGGCTCAATGTCCCTCTTAACCTTAAAAAAGCTGAAGGGTGGGGAGCAGAGTGGAAGTATGCAGTCAATTAATGCGCACTGTAGCATCTGTCCTCTTTCTAGCCAACAAAAGCCTGGCTAGACGGAAACAAGTCTTGCACATGCTTAGCATCCACTGTGCCGCTTTAGTGGCAGCAAAGGCTGATTATGGCTCCAAGCAGTAACAGGCACTTGGAATAACTCTACAGGTGGTGTGACCACTTGTTGCTAATGGCACAATGATGCAAATAGGGGGTGCACTCGGAGGCAGAGTTCCAGGGATGCAATTTCTATTTCCCTTTGTTTATTACAAAGGTTGGCATCAAAATTTCTGTGCATCAAAGGAAGAATATTGTTACTGGAAGATCAACTAAGAAGTCTCCAAACTGTGGGGTGTTTCAAAGGCAGGTTGTGACATTCCTAGGGGATTTGCTTTTCAAAAGAAAAGAAAGAGTATAAATTCCATGGCAATGCCCATAAGACCCTGAACATGGAAGCTTATAGTTACCCAGTGTGGACTGGGAAGTGCAGCAGAGACAACTGTTGACATCCAGTTCTCTCACCCTGTATTTTCCACTAAATGGGCTTTTTGCCCAGATAACTGAAGCAACATGGAGGGAGGGAGGACACATCTGGAGAGGTGTAAGGATAGGTTGTATACTGGCCTCTCCATTCTCCTAACCTGCAGCCAAAATGCCCCATTTTTCCCTCTCCAAGGTTGGTTTCCCACCCTTCCAGAGTAGCCAGCACAGTTCTTTTCACATCAGAAGTGAGGGGGCAGGGGAGAGAGGTTGGAGCTCCAACAGCTAGCTCTGAGATCAGAGCACGGTTTCCAACCCCACAACTGGGAATCCAAACTATCCTATAACCTTGTAGATGTCCAGGAGCCATAGGATTATACCCTAGGCTAGAAACAGCCAAAGTAGTCCTTTGAATCAAGTCCAAATGCTTAAATATTCAGTTAGTTTTAGCTCACAGATCTTGATATGGCCGCTTATTTCTGCTCTTTTTTTGGTAAAGCCAAGTATTGTTGTTAAATATCAATGGATGATTTAGGACAGCATCTCTTAGAAGACTAATCTCAAAACATGTATTTAATACATAAATACCACAAAAAGTTTCAGTATAGCTGCAGTCACAATTAAAAACTACCAATTTCTTGTCAGCTTTGCAGCTGTTAAATTAGCACTAATGCCTACCTTCAGCACACAATGTATCTAACAATAATTTTCAAGGGAAACAATAGTCATAAATCATACTTACTACAAACTCTCACCCCTAGCAGTGCATTCAGGGTATAAGCAGTAACTTTTCTTTATAGGAAGACTGAATGATTCATGTAATTATTGAAGAGAGAGCACCATCTTGGAAATGTTTGGTAAGTGGGCAAGCTATCCTGAACAAATATTTTGTTTTATACTTCCTAAAAAACCCACAGTGAAAGCCACAAAGTTTCTAGTTTTGTGCTTAAAATAATTTTTGCTAACTGAAGGATTTATGCCCTGACATATTTACTGACATTGTGTCCAAGAGTTAGATTCTCATAATGCTGTGCTCTACTTTGCAAAGAATGATGGAAAACAAGGAATTAAATGCAGAATACAAGCCCAGGAAGTGGAACAGAGGACTGAGTAATAGTCTGGGTCTGCTTAAAATTTTCTACAACCCTAATCTGCCTGCAGAAATTGTCCTTCCCACATTTGCACTTCGTTTTCTATTCATGATTACACAGATCCTTAGAGCAGCCAATTTTACCCACAGAAGAGGCACAAGGAGTTGTGCTGGGCAATGATGTCCTTCTCTAGCCCCCCCCCCCCCTTTATTTGGTATGAGTCAGTCTTTAGCTCAATGACACAGTGCTCACAGAGGACAACACTAGATACAAGGACACAAGCTCAGGTATTTCTACAGGTGACAGAGCTAATTATTTAGACACTCTTTTGAGGTATTCAGGAGAACAGCATCAGCCAATTGGAGCCCACCAATTTGTTTTGGTTTCTTGTGAGGTACTAGAGGTCAAAGGAAATGAAATTAGATGATTCAGCTCTGCAGCAATACAATTTCCATCAAATGCTATCAATCGGCAACATAAATAAATGTCAGCATGAGGTTTTATAGCGATTTGCTTGATCTCACTCACTCCTGCAGTCAGCGTAGTCTCGGTGATCTGCTACGTAGTGTTTGCAAAGTCTCCCCAGGATCAGCTTGTAGTGCATTAACCTCTGGATAGGTTTGAGCAGGAAAGTGTTGAGTGGCAAATAACAAACCTTCTGGAGTTCAAACTCCTTATAAACCATTTCCAGTTTCTTAATGCGTTTTGTTGCTTTCTCTAGTTCTGTCAAGACCTCATCGTGTTTCTGCAGATAACTGGTAAATTCCTGAGGAATCAAAGAAGATGCGGCCTTGAGAAGAGGCACAATAACGTTTCAAACACACTGTTGAGCCTATCAATGAAATAACGTTAACTGCGATATTGGAACAAATACTGAGGGAAACACATGTTCTCACTGTGGTTTTTTTAAACATACCCATTCTGACCAGAAAGCAACCCAAATATATTACTTGCCATCATTCACACACACACACAGGTTGTTTACCTGTACCTATAGTTTTTGGGTGATCATCTGTACATTCATACACTCAGCAATCTTCTACATCTCAGCAATTTTTGGCAGAACTTCCCCCCACCATCCCAACACATATGTGGTCTCACCACTTCCCCTTGGTTCTATGAGTTTGCTGCAGCAGTTAAGAACACAAAGAGGATCATGTATCTCCACACTGGCAAAGGGGCTGTTGGTGAGTTATGTGAAAGCCGAGATGACCATTCAAAGAACTACAGTGACAGGTCAGCAAACAATCTTTTATGGATGGAAGTTATTTGTATTTCCAAACCTTTAGTGTATGCATATTTCTCAGCATAACATCACCAATTCGTTGATAGTCTCCTTTCACGGAAGCATTAGAACGCCCCTCCCTACAATTGAAAGGAAAAAAATTAAATTCTAGGGAAAACTCTAAAAGTGCTTTTCAGAGACAGTCAATAAAATTGTTTTCCAGTGACTGAAGGATACAAATTGCAATTATGAAAGAAAATAAAGAGCACCAAAACTGTTTCTAGCTTTTTTACAGCAAACCCTGCAGATCACTCCAATGTATTTATTTGTATTTATCAGAAACAACAAAAAGATAGAAAAGCTAAATGTGAACATAACAAGATGGTGTATAAGCACCGTTTTTTGAAGAATGACATTTTTGAAAGGACTTCATTTAAAAAAAAAAATTACATACCCACAATACTTTACTTTCAACTCAGAAATAGTAACTTTAGGCCAACCATTTCTTAAAATTAAGGGGGCAAGACCAATCTAGACTAGCACTGTTTAAATTAGCATGAAATAGTAAGGAAGAAACGCCCATTTTATCTTCTCATGTAATGTAAACCACATGCAAAAATTTTTGTGAGTTTTTTTTTTTTAAGGTTTCCTTTAGGAAGACATATTTACACTGTAATATCAGTTGTCCCAGATATTGTCTTTGGGCCAATTGTTTACTGACTAAAGATACAACTAAGAAAATACACAACAGCCTTTGATTATTATACATATGTCCCTTTATCATTCTACTAGTTTCTCCTACAAATAGAAAGAACCCTTACTCAATCTCTGGAATGACTGTGTACTCACTGAAGATTTAGAGCCCACGTTTCATGCAGATAGGCAAAAATCAACCTCTGGGGTGATTTAATTAAATATCTGTAGCTACTACTAGAGGAAAGGACTTTTCATCAAGTATTGGAGAACTTCAGGAATGAAATATTCACTTTCACAAATGCTCATATATGCTTACCAGAGTGCTAGCCGTTGCTCAAGCTCTTTCAGAAAGCCTCTATGGAATTCATAAATGGGGTCTATATTAGAGAAGAACAAGGTCATAAGAACTTCAGGCATCGCATTCTCCTTGATAACTGCACTGCGGAACCACTGAAAAGGAAAGATGAATAAGAAAAAGGTGGTTCATTTCCTTTGGTCAGTGCCAGAGTGTTAGTGCCAGATAATCCAGAAAAAAATGTGAGGAAATTTTAAAAATACCACAAAATACCAGGAAATTCTAATTTATAACTTTACCCGAACAGTATGTCAGTGTAACATGCATCTCCAACATCTGCAGGAGGAGGTCGTGATTATCACTTCTATAAATAGGGAAGAGTCAGACACTCAACAAAGTTCTCTTAATATGAAAACATTGGCCTTGTCTGGATGATTAGGATCTTGGTTTAAGCAAGCCAAGATATACACAAGTTTTAGATGCTTGCATGTAGTTGCTTGACTCCTTGTTTTTCATGAGTTAATTCAAGAATTTGAGTTAATTATAGCTTCCTGTGACATCTAAACCAGGAAGTTAAATATGTAGCTATGATTTAAAGTTGGCTTTTGTATTTGGCCTTGTTTGTAAGCCATCAACCATAGTTGCACTGTTTGTATGTAACAGGAAGTCAAAGTTAAGTGCAGTTCCTACCATGTTCGTTCACTCACTCATTCTCTCTCGTAAAGCAAGGAGCCAAGTAGTCAAGTGTAGGTCCTCTATCTTCTGCACCTACTGGCTTATTAAGCCAGGGTTTTGGTAGTCTGAATCAAGTCAGGAGAAATCAATGAACAGAATCTTCCAAGTGTGTGCTTAAAATGTAAAAGCAAGGGACCATGATTTGGATTGAGACCAAAAAGCTAGGGGAAAAGTCTTCTCCCTAAGCATCTCTCCCCCAGTTTATAGCCTTTCCAGATGTACCTATTTCCCTTGCAGGTAAACAAGCAGAAGTATGAATTAATTTTCTCCTGTAAGCATTGTGATGCTGATATGAACCAACTCACTCCAAACTCACAGCTGCTTTTACATTTAAAAGGCCACAAGAAATGCTGTTCATGAATCTCCCTTATCATACCTAATTTGGTCCTAAACAGCAGCTATTTTGGATTATCGTTCAACCACCAATAAGACTTTCAGTGAAGATATTTGCTCATAAAAGAAACAGTTTAAGCTTCAAAATAGACAAGATTGCTCATGAAATATTTCTGTCATGACTTTAGCATTAAACAGAGAGCTAAATAATATCTATATATTTTAGATGAATGCTAGAAAAGAGAAAAAGAAAAAACATAGGATGATAGGGTTGTTTTAAAATTGAAATGGCTGTTCCCAAACTACCATTAGGTGGAAGCACCTCTACATGGGGTCATGAAACAGTAATTCTTGCAACTAGAAATCTGCAAGGTTTCTAAGTGAATGGGTGAATGGATACAACAAATTAGATTCATTAAAACAAAAGGAAAAAGTGCCAAGAAGATGGAGGGGCAGAATAATAAAAAAGAAAGTGTTAAGAAATGATTTTGCTCCACTCCTTGAAAGAGTAGTAGCTGTAGATTACATGGAAAAAAGATGATTTAGTTATAACCTTGTTTATAATTACTCTTTGGGGAAATACAATGAGTTGTAATAGGTTTAAATAACTTACTACAGTTAGAACTTCTAGGTCTTTTAAATAAGTTCGTTCAGTAGCAAGAATTTCTTTTGCAATGAAATATGCTTTATCTGCTGGGTATCTCTGAAAGAAACAAGCAAATCCCAAATAAATGAAACAGAAAATGGTTCTTATTAACTATGAACTAGGTTAAGCTGTAGTAAGACTCTTTGAAACAACCAGATGTAGCAATATAGTAGATAGTTGAAATAGTGCTCTCCTGCTGTGAATGGCTTTGAAGTTGCCTTTTAAAAATATTTGAAGCAACTATGCCAAAATTTGGGAAACTAAATCCTGAATCTGTGCTGTGAATGTGGGTTTCATTAAACCACAGCTTGACCCTGATCTTCAACTAGTTGAATACAGCATAGAGCTACCGACTTGCAATAGGTATGGAGACACTGCGCATAATAACCCCTATTTTACAGATAGAATAAAAATAAGAGCTGAATTGATGGGAATGGACATCCTCATTATGAGTGCTTATGAGTGCTGATAAGAATCATGCTGACTGACGGGCACTGCATCTGAATATGCATATAAACTCCATTCATTTGGTACCTGGATGAAAGATTTCTAATCTAGCTGGGTGGCTTCGCAAAGTACATTTGCTCCCCACCCCTGAATGAGTAAGATAGATGAGGGATGAGGGACACTTTTTGAGTTCTACTGTTTTTCTATGGCACAGGTGTCAAATCTCTTTGACTTCATTGGACAAATTCAGTTTTGGACAATCTATCAGGGGTCACATTCCACAGGTGGGCTGAACGCAAAGGGACAGGTTCAAAAATACCAGCCTAATTTAACTTAATTTTAAATTAATTAATTTTAAATCAATTGCCAATAAGCTGCCAATTTCAACCTTATAGAATGTGAAAAGGTTATGCAAAGGCTGAGAAAACACGAAAAAGGCAGTCAGAAGAAAGGAGTATGGTTATCTGGACAAGTCCAAAGGGCTGTCCTGGATCCGCAACTGGTCTGGATTTGGCTCATGGACATGAAGATCAACACATATGCCGTATGGCAGTGGTTTTTGACCAGCACTGGCCCACTGGCATTTCCTGCTGGTCCATGAAAGAACTGCTGTTATGCACATCTCACTTGCCAGGACCAGCGCAGGGCTAGCTGTGCTCTCGCTGCTGATCCCCCACCACTTCCTTGGCCAAGGAGGCTGGGGAGCAGTAGAGGCAGCTCAACAGGAGCCAGCTGGGAGCCACATCATGCTTGGTCCACCCTCTGGGAGCAGCCCAGAAGACCAGGCCTCTTCCTTTTCCTGCTGTGTTTTCTACTGGAAAGGAAAATGCTGAGGCAAGATTGTGCTGAGGGTGTTTTCTGAGCCAGTCTGTGCTGGTTTGTATGGGGGTTTGAGTGGGTGGGGTTCATTGTATTTTAATATTTAACATTATTAATATTATTAAGTAACTTTTTTGATTTTGCATTGCTCTGCTGTTAATATCGTATTTGAAATTGCATTTGCTATGAGCATAGTATTGCATTTATATTGATTTTGTATTTTGCTACTGTAAATTTTTGATAGAGTGTTCTTGAAAAGAAGCAATAGCACATTCTGTGATAGCCTTATTTGAATTACATATTGCTCTTCTAACAAGATTGTCTAGCTGTTATGTGTGCATCTATGCAGTCATGTTGCTTTGAACAGGCTTCTGTTACTTACTCACGCTGAACATATGTAAGTAGAAATTAATGAAGTCACAAAGTGGGTTTTGAAGAAAAAGTTAATCTAATCTCCAATGAGAAAGATTCAGCTTTGCATCTTCCTATATGATTTTCAATATTAAAAACCCTTTGTTTTTACACAGAGGCCAACCATAATGTTCCTATATTTTGTTATATGCAACTGGAAAAATTTCTACATTTTTGCAGGGGGGTAACTTCTATCCATAATGCTAACTTTCTTTTTGCTTAAATTTCAGAACCTGTCTTTTGTTCTAAACAGTTTCACATTTATCATGGTTACATCAACAACTGGAAACAATATTATTGTTAATCAAGCTAAATAGCCTAAGGGTTGATAGAATTTGGTAAAGAAACAGAAAAATTTCCACCCATTCCACCAATGTGTGCCAAAAAAGGGGAAAAACATTTTGGAAAAAGAATAATCAATTATTGGATTACAGCAGAATACTAGGAGTCAGTTTAAAAATATTTTATTAAATTGTATTTCTAGTTTTACTTATAAACACTCCTCTCAAGATAGGAAGGCCACATATTCTTGGAATAAAAAGAGGCATTAAATTCATTGCTATGAATGAGTATGACAAAAGCCATGCCCCTTTTAGGAATTCAAAATACTTGCAAAGTGTGGGGTACTTCATTTTTCATTAATACATTCGTTGGAAAGTCTTGTTGGGGGAAAAGATGTGTGAAACAGTTGTAAGATAATGTTTACTGTAGCCCTTTTAAGAGGACTACAATATGGCACAGATCAAGTACTAACATGCAACACAGAAAACAGCAATCAAAGTTGAAAACCATGCAGTGAAAAGAAACAGAAACTGTACTCCTCGTTAATGAGAATCTCTTTCCTATTACCTTACGTCTTGCTTCATCCTCTTCTTCTACCCTGGCACCACCAACATCACTCAAGACAGGACTCAAGAGGGGAGATGAACCCTGGGCAGGTGCATTTATAGTCATATGAACTGGAGGGTTCAAGGTTGTTGGACTTTTCATTTTAAACGAAGACAGGTGAGGACCTAAGCATCACATTAAGAAACAAGAAGGGGAGGGAGGAAAATAGGTTAAGGATTTCAATTTTAGTAACATACCAGTCAAATCTACATTGTACATACAAGCAGCTGTTAGCCCCAATATTAAGAAACTAGCCCTCAAATATTTGTAAACAATCTTTGAAAGTAACTGACAGAACTTCTTGGAGTTCAACTGGAATTATGTAAGAATCAAACCTCTAAACAAAATTAACTTAGTAACTACCACCAGTAGAACTTCCTATACTCTGTTTAAACATGTCAGGATAATATGCTGCTTTAACATGCTCTTTTTGGAAAATTACAGAACTCTTTTGAAAAGGGAGAGAAAAGATCAATAGAAACAACACCCAAGAAAAAATGGTAGTAGGAAGCAGCAGGCGAGTCTCCCATATTTTCAGAAAACAGCTTATTTCAAAAGTTATGAATACATGGAGAGAGGAAATGGGCTTCTAGAATACTGAGACCACAGATTACATTCCCTTCCTGACTTGGATAGCTTAGCTCACTGCTCCTCAAGTTTCTACATACAATTTCCTCCACTGACTTAACACCACATTGCATCATTAATTGGGTGGAGATAGCACTTTCATGTTTTGAGTACTTTTTGAGGGTGTGGATAATCGCACTATCAAGGTAATTGTCATGTAGCAAGGCTTGGAGGAGACTAGAGAAGGCAAGGAGATTGGCAAGATAACATTTTAGCATGTTTCCAAGCTGAAGAAGTGTTTCATTTCTTTCAGCCTTTCTCTGGAACAAGCAAGTGATCAACTAAACAAATGTTGCTCTCTACATAGGCTTCCCAACCTTAACATGCTGAACAACTAGGTTCCAGGACCCTCCCTTTTGCAAACAAATACTGTGCTGTTTCATATACTATAATGTCTTGAAGGAAACAGTGGCACAAATATAGCATCTTAGCACCATTTGCTTCTCAGAGCACAAAATCCCAAATTAAGCTGTCCATATCATTATCACTCATTTTCAAAACAGACTTCATTGGATTTTGTAACTTTTTAAATGTTATAATGAAGAGGTCTAAACTTGTTTTGCAGAGGGCCACACCAGACAGCACCTATGCTGACACCAAAGTACACTTTAGATATGTTGTAACTCTCACTCCAAATTCCATTCTGTGCAACCACAGCACAATAGCACAAGTCTTTGACCTCTGGTCAGTATTTATTTTTTATTCTGCTATTTTATTATTTTAAAAAGTCACTCCAAATTGCCAAATAATGCCCACCCGAAGTGATCTTGTGGCATAGCAATAAACAGGCACGCAATACTTCTCAATGCTTTTTTTAAAGGCAGAGATTAAGAAGTTGGAGAAGAGCCAGTTCCATGCTTTCTGCTGCACTATCAAAAGGAACTGAAGGAACTGACTGCTGATCTTTTGATTCAGGAAGCAAAGCTGTTTAAGAAGTCATGAATGAAGCAAGAAAGGGAAGGCAGTATGAAAAGGAAAGGAAGTTTCTCAGTGAATGTGTTCAAACTAACTCAGGAAGCTAAACACTGTTACACTTAGTCACCTGGAAGAGATTCAGAGCATCAGGGACAAAGTTAACTATTAACATTCTTCAGCCAAACCACTGCATATTGTATGAGATCACAGAGTCCCTCCCACCTTCTTTTCAGCAACTGTAAGAGCTAAAACTAAAAATTTGCTGGCATTTGTTCCTTGCAGGAATGCAGTTTATTGGAAATCTGCTTTAACTTACAACTGATGCCAAACAGTTTGCAACTGTCCCAAGGTGTTAAAACTGTATTTTAAATGCCAATAGAAACATCTCTATCATTTTTTAAACATGAAATTTGAAGGTGTTGTTTAAAGTCTTGCAGTTTGTTTCCTTTTCTTTGCATATATGAAGGAAGAAAACATTTTTTGACTCAAAGCTCTGGCTCACATTGATCACCAACAGTATTGAAGTGTTAATAGATGTGTGTCAATGGGATACTGCTAAACTTTAAAACAAAGATGGTTCTGAAATTTGATACAAATCAGCATGTAAGAGTGAACAAACTAAAATACTTTTCTCTAAATGGATTACTATAAATAGTAAATGTTTCCTGATACAGGAGGGATAACTGGTAGAACTCTTTTGCAGACTGCTTTATCACAGATTGAATGTGTGAGAATTTAGAAGAGAATTTGTATGGCATCTCTACATCTTTGATAGTTTACAAGTCTCTTTTCAGTGAAAGGAGGGGAAAACTGTGTGTTCAGGATATGAGCAGAAGCTACTTAAGTTGTAGAAAGCTGTTCAAATTTGTAGGAACCAGTATTTTGCCTTTAAGTTTTAATCTATCCCACAATTTACAGATTCTTTTCTTGTCTTTGTAGACACATATCCCTGGACATATGAAAAACTGCAGTTCATTTGCCAGCTTTGCCCCTTCTGTGCTTCCAGAGAGGACTACACTTTCGTTTTTCAGCTGAAGATTCATTCTCTCTCTCTCTCTCTCTCTCTCTCTCTCTCTCTCTCTCTCTCTCTCTCTCACACACACACACACACACACACACACACACACACACACCTCCATCAGAGAAGTTGAAATACAGCTGTATAAAAACTAATGGGAAGTAGAACAACTCCAATATATACCTGTCAGCAGTTAAAGAATGGAAGACAGAAACGTCTATATTCCTGTGTTTTCCCTACCAAAATACTTTGATAAGGAAATTACTTATAATTGGTACTAACAGTGTTCTTCTATTATCAGGTCATAATAAATAATAAAAATTCATTTTGTACCTTTAATCTACAAAAATTGTACTTAACTCTGCTTTTCTATGTGTAAGTGTGGATTCTCCAAAAGCTCTGAAGCCATTTGCTTTTCAATCTGACAAATAAATAGATGCATTTGCTGGTGGTATAAATGCATTAAAAGGGCAGTGAAACAAGATTTTACTTTCAAAATGGATACTACTCTCTCAAAAACTGACACTTTCTGTGCACTATTATAGCTACAGCCAACCTTGTGTGGATTTATTCTCATGCAACAGAACTCTCTTTTATACTCCCCTCCTTAAACTATACACCCTTCTTAATATTGCCTCATAGGGGTCATCACTCTTCTGCAACACATTTGGAGGGCTGCATGTGATAGGGGCATCTATTCAAACTAGCAGTTATCTGTTTTGCTGGAGCATTGACATCATTGGATACAATCCTCTGGGCAAGATTTCACAATGGCCTTGTTCACACAATCAACATGAATTAAACAAGCTACAATGGCTTATTCAGGTCATGATGCATGCCAGGGCTAATCACCCACAGGAGTGCAACTTTCCCCGTCATCTGAAACCAGGTGGCATGGCCTGTAAAAGATGGAAACAACCCACAAATAACTCAACAACTATTCATAGGTTTAAGGCACAATAATTATGCAAACTGTCCCATTAGCCCAGCTTTTTCCAGGGAAGTTGATAAGAGGTGGCTAGGGAATTGAGAGTGTTCAGACCTTGGTTATAGCAGAGCATTTGTGAAAATTCTACCTTTTAGAATC
Source organism: Varanus komodoensis (assembly GCF_004798865.1). Taxonomy (NCBI): domain Eukaryota; kingdom Metazoa; phylum Chordata; class Lepidosauria; order Squamata; family Varanidae; genus Varanus; species Varanus komodoensis. Next base: position 539,650 of record NW_025335661.1, read on the forward strand.
AAGACATAAATGTTCGATAAAGCCAGCATTTTAAAAATTACTTAAAACCTGATTAAATCTTCTTAATGTGCCTCCAATACAGTTCCAGAAATGATGCACCCGCAATCCCTAGTTGCCTCTGAATAGAGATGGTTCGGAAATTGTTCATTGTATACGCACAATCTCTCCTTTCAAAATGAAATGTGATAGCTTCTCAAAAAGTACAAAGTGCTAACATTCCAGGCCCACACATGGCTTAATACCAAAAAAATCAAAGTATAGCCAATGTTGCAGATACGTATATCAGAATATCAGCAGAAAAGCTGAAGTGTCTGGTTTGTAGGACTTTTTTTGTACATCATTCTGATTCAATATTTTCTAAAAGCAGCTAATTCTCCCCCCACCTCTCGTGTTGTATAGTGCTTTCAATAATGAAAATTAAGTGAAGTATGGATAATACAATTCCTAATTTGAGAATTATGAACTTTGGCTATTGGGTGGTATAAATAACAAGTAACAAACAAACAAACAAACCCTTTCCCTGAAACACCCAAGTTCAAGCTCTGACCTCCAGCACTTTACTGGAGATATATTTGCTGGAAGAGCACTGAGACAAAGATGAGATTGAACTCAAACATCTGCAATTTGGAACATCTTTAGCGTTTGGTAATAGTTGCCCAACGTTTGTCCAAACTGTAATTTTGTCTATATCAACGTACATTCTGGGGTAGTGTAGTGATTAACAGTCTAATGTATGAATCAGACCGGCTCTAGAGGAGCTGCAGCTGAGCGGCAGAGCATCTGCTTCGCATGCAGAAGGTCCTACATTCAATCCCCAGGTCATGCTGAAACCCTGGAGAGCTGCAACCAGTCAGTGTCCCAATACTAAGCTAAATACACCAATAGTCTGACTCAGGAGCTTGCTACGCTCCTACAGATGCTATTTAACGCAGTCATGAACTCTACTGTACAGCCCTATGGAAGGCACTTTCTTTCAGTCTCAGCCCTCAACGCTAAGCCAGGAATAATACTGGGCTACTTACAGAATATTCTAAAGAATAAGCAAGGTATTATATTACATGCATTGAAACCACACAGAAGAACTAAATTTAAATTTCACAAAAGTGGCTTTTTGTTTTTACAAATCATTCTAATAGTAGTAAAACCTGACTGAAGCATATGCATTTATTATTTGTTTATAAAACCTTTAAATCAAAATTCTGATGTGGCATTCAATTTGAACTAAATATAAAGTTTCAAATTCTTTAGTCTGCGCACTTTGGGCACAAAATCTGCATCCAAGTTTTAAAAGTACAGGTTTATCCTGCTCTAATATTATGGTATACTTAAGCTCACACATATATTTTATCTCCTTGAAAAGTATTTACCCCCATTATTCACACTGCTTCCACAACTCTATAGCAAAGAATAAATCTAGAACCTACTAACAGTAGTCATAAATAGAATACATGCAGCAACATATATAATAAAACTAAGGCTAAATAAGAAAAGGCTGTGATCTTGCTATTTATAGCAAAAATGAGGAAACTAGACATTAATCCTCTGGTTTTCTTACCTAATCATACTTTATCTATCATATATGTTCACAAACTGGTAGACAAACAGAATGTATGTTGCATGTACAAATGCTAAGGGCAATATTTTACTTACCTGCATGGTAAATTTCTCAAGAATAGGTTCTGTGCATCCATGTACACAGTACACAGCTTTGTAGTTTGGTATCATTATCATAATAAAAGCATGCAGAGAGGGACAATCATGAAATAACTTTTTAAAGAGCAATTTCGTATTATAAAAAGTACATACTGCATGTTTTAATTCCCAAACAATAGTGCATCTATTTTTATTTGCAAAATTATATAAAGGTGCCTGAAAACATAACACATATATAATTGACAATGAAAATATAAAAGGTGAGTATATTACTGACATTGGATAGAACTGTGCTACACTGAGATCAATGTTATTCCTAAGGATTAACCTTGTGGAAACCTATCTTCAGATAATATAAACATATTGGAATTGCAGTAGTTCTGCTACAGAGCCAATATACATCAGGATACAGGACAGTTTATCCTGAAATGTAAAAACAGTTGCCATTTTTGTGTAGGTGATGATGTCATTGAAGTGAGCTCATCCTGAGGGCCAAAGCTTCTCAATGGAAATGGCCTTCAGTGACATCACATAACTAAATCTGAATGACTGTGTAATAACATCATGTTACTAGAAAAGCATCTGATTTTAACATACAAACAAGGTGCCTAATGGGGATGTGAATGCTGTCACTGCTCAAATACTAAATGTCAGTGGGGAAACGGCCATCAGATATATTTAATTGGTGTTGGAAGCACTTTATTTCTGTTCACTGTATTCTAGTATTATAGCCTGCACTGTCAAGCCAAGGGAAAGAAAAAAAAATCAAGAAAAGAGTTGAAATAGTTAGAAATGTAAGAAGCGCAACATTTTTTTAAAATGAGAAGCTTTAAGCACTTTTGATCCCAAAAATTTGCTAGTAAGAAAGAGGGACACCTATATGCAGTTCACTGTGTAAATTAAACCAAACTTTGAAAAATAATAAAAATCCTACTGAAATATAATGAAGGACCAACTTTAACATAAGAGTACAGAAATGATTTGACATGCAAAGCCTTTTACTTTTTATATGCAGAGCCTGTATAGGTTTTTTGGTGTCCCTATCAGTTAAACTAAATGCAGGTTCCTTTCACAGTCCTTTCTGCATTAATAAAGCCAAGGAGAATTTTATTTGTATATGTGAATAGTTTTAATAGACTATCTAATTCCAAAATAATGAATTATAGTCATAACTGGCTTATTCTAAGAGAATGATCACAGATTAAACACCTCAAGAGAAAAATATCACGTGTATTCCATTGAAACCTCACAGAGCAAACAGGAAAAGGCAGCCTAATAGAACCAACAACAATTGTTCTTTGAAGCAAACTGTGAAACAAGGAAAAGCTGAAAGAGTATATTGTCATTTATATTGAATAATTCCTTATTTTATTGTATAAACAATTTGAAAACTATTCGTACAAATTTGTAGATATATCAGTAATTTCAACAGAAAACAAAACATGTATAAAAACAAACATTTGTAGTATGAAAATAATTGTGATAAAGAATTCCAGTCCAAGAAATGTTATTTTTTCCTGAATATATAAGCACCAATTTTACTAATTAACCATACTTATACACAAATAATTTGGAACATAAAACTTTTATATATACTTCCAATATATTCTGATATCCATCCTTTGTTGCCTATATAAAGAGCCTGCATTTTATGTGCCCCACATGCTGACATTATAACCTGACACTTAATATGAAAGTTTTGCAAAATGTTTATTATGATTGTACCCATATTCATTTTCATTGCTGATAAAACAACCAGGAATATTCCTCATTACTAAGTGGAGGAACCCTCTAATGTCCCATAAATAAGGTGTGAGTGATTTAGCTACAGTTATAGGTAAAGAACTACAAAAAGTTCCACATGTGCACACAATTATATATGCTGCATTCATTGGGAATCAGGTTTAATATAAAAGAATAAGTAATCAATATGGGAATCCCTATTAAGGCTTTTGTTATGAAAGCTTAGCTCTAGTATGCAATACCTGAAATATTAAGATTTCACAAAATGACAATAATGAGAATGAATTACCAACAGGATTTCATATAATATCCTCTCCTATACGACTATATCTGATAGGAAGTTATTAGTGTTTAAGTACCTGAATACAAAGTATCGCACTACTCAATTCAAGTGATAAATGATTACTAGAAAATGAGATTAATAATTAATTTTATATTTGATTTTTCAAAGGATAGATTACCAGAAGTGGTGTTACCTCTGCCAAAGCTTAACTGCAACTGTAAAAATGCAGAACACTCACTCATATTCCACAAATCAGCTCTTCATATACTTTGAACTGGGTCAAAATAATTATGTTTGAATGAAAACGAATTGACTGAAGTTAGAAAATATTTTGAGTATATCTGCTTAAACTCTGAAGTATTTGATACTACCTGTAACACAAAGTGCAGTCAAATACTTTACCAGTGTATAATGGAGTAAAATGCATATGTAAGGCTGTTACTATGGAAACTAATATTATGTACTAATCTTTCATGTCTCCTGGCTACCTCATGTGTCTTCACATCAGAGAAAGACTGTGATTTTTCTGTTGCCTGATTGGTGTTCTTGAAGCAATCAGCTGCCATTTACCATAAACAGCTACTCACATGCAACTTTAAAAAACAACTACAATTCTTGATACACTTTTCTCAAAAAATAAGTTTTTAACACTTTCAAAATTTCTCAAATTTAAGTTTAGAAAAAGCATTATAGGTTGAGTGCAGATTTTGACATGTTTTGTGTACAACCACTGAAATCAGTGGGACATGTCATTCAATCATTTGATCCCCATTGGTTTCAACAGGTGCACTTGAAGCATGACTTCGCAATAATCAAGCACCCAGAATGTGGCAAGATGCTACTAGGATACAAAAATGCATCTGTGACATAGCTGGCTTAAGACTGGACAAACAGCACTTGAGCTCTGATAATTTCCTTAGAAAAAAGCAGAATACTTTATGAGAACTAAAAACGTACAAGGGATTCCCTTTTCTTCTCTGAAACATAATAAAAGGAACACCTTTTTATATTGCCGTGTAAGTTTAAGGCAATCCATGAAAGGGTTAGTGTGAGCCTCTAGCTCATTGCAATACCCAGTTCAGCATTTAAGTGCTCACTCAGCTACCTACATTGCAAATTATTTAATAAAGCTAGAGAGGAAAGAAATTTGTCCAGTATATTTCCTTCCAGAGCTGCATATCAGAATTGGTTTTAAGCAACATAACCTTACCAGATCAGATATATGATAACCAAAGTGTGAAACTTCTATTTTTGAATCAGATCTCACTAACAATTTGACATGTAAAACTTAAAGGCTCAAACACTAGTTTCTGGCTCATACGGGGCATGTAAAAAATCAGTATCTTAACAGTAAAAAATATTTTTATTCCAAAGTGTTAAATGCAATAAGTTCATAGGGGAAAGCAGTTCATGTCTCATAACAAGGGGGTTATGCGAAATAGATAATATATTTCTTCACACAGGGAAGGCTTGTGTTTGCAGATTCACATTTGAACTTAGAATAAGAGCTACTTTTCTGTGTTTTTTGTTTTTGTTTTTGAAGATTGCTTGCAAAATTGTTTGGTTCAATTGGTAAGACTGAATAACCATATCCATTTTATTTTGGGGCAGTACATGACATCCCTATTTTTTCAAGACTTCTCTTATTAAGTATGAGACTGCTCAAATGCAGGTCACTTGCACACTTCCTAGCAGGGGCTGAAAATACTGTCCTTTTCCAATTTTCCTCCCAGCTTGTGTTAAAATCTGTTATCTTTAAAAAGAAATACAAGTGCAGGAATTGGTTGAGAGCTGTGGCTTTCTCATATAACTATGTAGTAGCAGGAGCTATTTTTAGAAATTAAGAATGTACCATCAAAGTCAACAGTTCACATTCAACTCCTAGCCTTCATCACCAGAAATGTATGCATTTATTCAAGCAAAGCATTTCCATTTGGCATGCAGTTATATGACTAGCAATAGTGTCTAATGGCATCTTTTTTAAAGTGTTCATCTTATAATAAAGCATTTGGCACTTTGATGGCATTACCACCACAGCTATAAAAGAACCAACTGAACAATTAAATCTAAGATTCATATTAATTACGGAAAGCCATGTGCAAAGTCTATTTTCCTATGCGATAGTGAAAGAAATGAAACAGCCAAAATTGCACTTTATGGTATGTCATTAGGATGCCATCATCCCAAATTAATATAGGATTTGCTGATAAAAATATCTCAAACACAATATAAGAAGCATATCTTAGCAGTTATTACAAGTATTAGTGAGAACAAATGAAGTATTTTTTAAAAGCAAACTAACAGACAGCAAAAGATAATCACTCCATTAATCTGAGCTGCATATTGATAAGGCTAATCTAATTAAAATTTGGTCAGGAAGCCTAAACAGGTTTTTTTTAAGTATGATAAGGAATCCAGAGCTATTATAAACACAGTTATTACAGAGTATACAAACTAGCAACGCTCTGCTTATTTTAAAAGAAATGTGATACATTCATATATTGCACTCTCCTTTTATACAAACATTGTTAGAAAATTATACCACAAAGAAACACAAGCCTAACTAATTACTTCAAGACATAATCCTTTCAGACAAAGCTGAAACAGTATTTTAGTTTTTATCTTGTACAAGGGTTGGCACCCCATTCTCACATGTTTATCAGGAGAACTGGGACAACTAAGTTTTCCAACTCTCTACTACCATTATACAGTATCACTTTGCATATTAATCATGTTATATGCAGCCTTCAGACTGGAGCATGCATTCACATTGTTCCAACATTCATAAAGGTCATTTCTTTGAAGCAGCGCAACTTTATAATAAAAGTTGCAACAAGCATTTTTCTCTATCAAACAAACCTTTATGTAGATTTGTTTAAGTAACGGGCTTCTTTCTGCAGTGTAACTGATTAAATTATCTAAAATAGCTAAGAGAAAGCATAAAAAAGAGCCAAGTGCCCTTTCAAGATATTTACTGCCCAACTGCCGCAAAACAGTAAGAGGTTTGTTATTAGTAAAATGTGCCTACATTCTGAAATCAGAGTAATGCCCTACATTCAATGGGCACATGTATGCATACTCCCTAAAATATCAGTTCAATTTTTATTTTTGGAACTATGCAAGATTTTTCTTAAATTTGATCTTTTTCAAAGTCTCGTCTGCTCAGCTTATATCCATCTAGATTCCAAAAATGCACCTCTGCAGAAAAACTACTTGTATTTGTTGCCAGCTAAGTATCAACCCTTAGGCCACTGTCAGATGGTATTGACTAGATTTTAGTTCAACAAAACCAGATGAAAACATGTCAGCTGCGGTGCACAGCCCTTGCCACAGATTATCTAAGAATAAAAACATTTACTGCATTAGTATATTACCTTAGGATACGCACAGTGGCTTTTTTATATCATTGATGCCTACATATCAACTTAGCAACTTTTTTATGATGCTCTGAAGAAAAATCAGAAGTACGAGGATCAAAAAGGGTCAGCTACAGAATGCCATTTTAAAAAGTTAATTAATGAAAAGAATCAGGTCAGAAATAGTCTACATTCCACTTTAAAATACCTGATTCTAGATAGCCTAATTTAATATGCCTTATAAACCAAATATTAATGGTTTGTGTTTGTGCTTGTGTTTTCTGTGTTGTCTTCTTGGGAACAATTCTTCAGATTATTCTGAAAATCAAGACTGAAATGCTCTCCAGTTGCTTGAGCAAAGGGATTGCTAAAAAAAAGGTTTATATCTAATGGGGCTGCAGTTTCTGAATCCCATGAGTCATCAGAACTACTGGAGTCTTCTGTGGTGGTAGGAGGATAGCTCAGCTGTTCCAACTGGTCAATAATATCAGTGAACTGAAAAGCTGAGCTCGACTCAGAGCGAACTGAATATGCCGGAAAATTCACCATAGAACTAGCTTCAGAATGATTAGCAGAGCTGTAAGTGTGCAAAAATGGCGTACCATTTAGTGTCAAATTGTTGAGAGAACTACTTTCAGACTGGTTGTTAATTAGTGAGCTAGTATCAGACGGACTCAAAAGACTTTGCATTCTACTTGCCTGAGCTTTAACTTCAAATAATTCTGAGGTATCTGATGGCTGCTCATTCCCATTAAAATCACTCCCTCCTTCAAATTCAAACTCATCATCTATGTTCATATCTACTGCTTCTATGGAATATCTATCAGGACTTGAATGGGAAGATGCCATATTTTGTTGCAGAATTTCTTTAGTTAAAGCAGGTGATTCTGAGAGGCACTTAGATAGCTCTGACTCCTGTAAATCTAAACTACCATACAAGTAAGAAAATGCTTCAGATCCTCCAGCAAAAAAAGAGATTTCTGCTGGATCATCATCAATAAACTCTTCTGAAACGTGAAGTGCGGAATTAACCAGTTTAACAAGAGGGGTACTCCTACAGGGAGGCTGATGCAGTTTAGCAGCCTTACCTGTGGTAAAATCATCCACATCATTGTCATTTTTATACACAACTTCACCTTCTTTGCCACACTTTTCTACTGCTACATCTAAACCACAGCTACTTTCAATAGCAGCACAAATGGGGCTGCAGTTTTCTGCAACATTACAAAACCCAACACCTTGGAATGACTGGAGCATTGGTGATCCAGGCTGTTGTACCACTTTCTTGCCTGTTTCTTCTGGTATCCCACTACTTCCTTCTGTTGACAAGCTCCTTGTATGTGATATTCTGGACTCCAAAAACAATGGACTGCTCTCTGGGAAAGTGGGCAAGCTGGGAAGATTTGTAGATAACACATTATCCGAATGAAAGGAGGCATATGTACATGCATTAGGCCCAGGAGTTCTTAACCCTTCTGTATATGAGACACTCTGGAAGAAAAGGAGAGAGCTTGTTACTAGACCACATATTAGAGCACACATCTAAGCAGATACATATGTACTATCCAAGTGAGTTCAGATATTTTGTCCATACTTGGACACCAAACATGAGAAAAGTATTTTACCAAAACAATTTGGGTACTCTTCCTTGCCATATTTCCAGGATTTTTAAGGATAGTTTGCTACTTGAAAGTCTTGAAGACTTGGTGCAGTATAAACATCCCTGGTTCTGTTCTATTTTAATTTCTATGGGAATGTAAACACTACTTTTTATTGCAAGTACTTTTCACTATATTTAGAACATTCAGATTACTTGTATGTCTCTATTCTGATGGCAAACATTAACACCAATTGTAAGAACATATGAGCTATCTTGGACTAGACCAAGGGCTTAACTGGAACCACACTCTATATCCATAGTGGTCAACCAATGTCTCTGGAAAGCCCGCATTTTGCACATTAACTGTATCGAGGCATGATGCCTCTGATAATGGAGGAAATATACTGTTACAGAGAAGTTTCAGATAAACTGGCTCTTTGACACAGATTTGTATGCTATGTATTTGATTGGCATTACCATGACACCTTGACTCAAGACTTCATTCGGTTCTGGAATGCATAGAAAAGCTGTCAGGAATGTTGCTTAGACTCTGAACTCACAGGAGTCATGAAGCATACATGCTTCTTCTTTGGTTATTCCTTGTAGCCATGTCTGCTTAACTGCCAAACTGCCACCCAACTCACTAACCCATAACAGGATCTTCGAATTGGTCAATCCAAAGTTCTGGCAAGAAAAATGGGCCAAGCCTGAGGCTGCACCATCTCCCACATAGGTCAACAAGCTCTACCTGAATACCATTAATGACGCCTTTTGTTTTTAATAGTGTTCAATGCAGCATTGTATAACCCACGAGATGTAGATCAGTCAAAGGGGAAAAGCTTCCTTAAGCTTTGGTTTCATTTAACTACTGTCCTTTTTGATCTCTTTAATTGCCTAACAGTTTATGGCATTTAATGTTCATCCTTTCTGCTTAGGTATCCCTCATGGTGGTGTGCATCTCGGCTCCAGGACTAACCTGGGGTCCAACCAGCCTTAGCGTCATTTCTTGTAACTCTTTTCTAATACAATATTCCATTTTATTCTGGAGATTACAGGATCCCACTTTTCCTGTCACATTTGTCTCAGAGAAAACCATTTCCCTCATGTACCCAAACAGAAATCTTTTGCAAGCTATTTCACTGAGTCCAAGGTCATGTTCCACATAAAATGCAGTATAACTTGCCAGCTCTATCCAACAATTTTGGTGCATCATAACTGCAACCTATGTGTGAATTGTCATTTCTACATCCAGGTAGAATTGGCCCCATGAGTACTAGGAAGCAAGATTCTATCAAAAACTCTTAAACAAATTTATTTAAACACCTATTTATAGGCCGCCTATAACTGCCAAGGCCTTCCCAGGCAGCTTATAATACAATGGAACAAACTCTGAATGTTACTGAGAATTCCAAGGTCCTCAGTAGGCTTGGTGACCAGTCCCTTGGGTTAAAGGTACTTCTGCTGAATGCCAGATTGGTGACTGATATGAAACCTGCCATATAGGATGAATAATGCTGGTCTGGCCTATCTCACTGACACCTGGTTAAGTAAGACTGTGGGAGTAAATCTGCCAGCTTTGCCTACCTGGATTATCTACACTGCAGCTGGCAAGACTTGGGGAATGTCGGGCAGGGACAGACTAAGTTGTGGTGGCCTTACCATGGTTCTATTCCTCTGCTTTAGCAATGTTTTGAATGTGTGCATCTGAAGCTGGTGGCCAGGATGCAAATGTAAATACAAACTGCAGTAATGCTCCATTAAGAAGCAGCAACAATCTTGACTCAAACTATGAAATATACTTGGTGAAAGCAAGGCAGATTGCAATATCACCCACTGGTTTCTGTATATTTTAATGTCTGATTTGTTTTTGTTCATTCATTCACTTATGTAGAATCAAAACTTTTTGATCAATATAAAAGAGAAGAGGTAATGGAAGGTAATGTCATAACCCTGATCAAATTCTGGCCATAGGCAGAAGTATAAGGTGACTATTTATCTGCAGAAGAGAACCTCTTGGTTCATTCTGAACCCTCTTTTTTTCTTTTCTTTTTCGTCCCAAGAAACTTTACATGTATGCGTCCATGGAATGAGAAACAGCATTTTTTTTTGCTGGTTCAGTGATTGGTTATGGCAGAGGTATACTCCTACACAGTCAATTACCCCCCTCTTGATTCCCCACCCCTGCTCTGCAGCAGTAAAACAATCAACTTTGCAGAAAATTAGTGTGTTTAGCTTTCCCAGATTTCTTTCTCCTTCAAGTTCTTTCTATACCTTACCTAGGAACAGGGCAGGGCAGAATTTACACCACAATTCTATGTACATATAGAACAAAGCACACATTCCTGAGAGTAAGTCTTACTGAACATCTTTCTAGTTAGACAAATTTATAATTGTACTATAATGCTGCACACTCATACATGTACTTAGGCGTAAAATAAATTGAACACAGTTTTACTTATTTCTCAGTTTACACATAGAGTGTTGTGTGCAACATTAATGAACACCAGCTGATAGCCCTGTTAATCTAATGCAGCAAAAGCAAGCCTTCTGGCATTTCACAGTTTACAACTCACCTTGCCCACACATGAAGGTATATCATAAACCTGAAACTCTCCATAATATTTCATGTATTTGATGAAGCTAATCCACAATAGCTTATGCCAGAGTAAATTTATTAAATGGATGACAATAGGCAACTAGCCATGAGCACTGCAGAGAAGAGCTTTATTTGATACATATACAGATAAGCCTAGCCATAATAGCCATAATAACTTAGAGCTGCTCACTAATAATACTTTGAAAGATTTAGGATCAGATCTTGGTCTTGATCCAAAGAATTATTCTGTTCCATGAGCCTCAAGGAAATCACAGCCTGTACTAATAGCACCTCAATTTCACTTGGCAGAGCTCCTTGGCAAGAAAGGAGAATTTCATAAGTAGCCTGTGACATGGCATAGGGATCTGTCATTTAGAGAAAACAGAAAAATTCACTATATATATCCACAAAGCAAGCTTGCTTTACATTCACGTATAACTTGAAAAATTATAAGGTGCTTCAAGTGAATAGTACATGCTTATTTAACATCACTATTAGAAATAGGGAAAAATGAGAAGTGTTTTAAAAATCTTTTTGAAAATGCAAAAAATGTCACTATAGGTTGAGTTTCGTCATCTTTATTTTAAAAAGGTTAATTTCAGGACTAACCTGTTTGGGTAGATCAGCATTCAAGGTGTGAGCAGACATTCTAGTTTTGCTATGCCTCCTATAAATAAAGAATATGCTATAAGTACCTGAGAAGTTACCTGAGAAATAATCCAAGCACTTGCTGGCTCAGAAAAAGAGCAACTTAATAACAATACTGTCTCAATTTTGAAACAAAGACAGTAAAGTAAGCCAGAAGTCTTCAACCAAACTTCAGCAAAGATAGGAGAAAAGTACCAGAAGAGGGATAAGAGCCATGAACTAAGATTACAGCAAGAAATTCCTCAAATGCATTTCCCAAAGGCAAAAGTGAGGCTAAACATCAAGCAAACATGACTGTATCGGAGAGCAAGAGTTCTACGTACTGAGACATCTCAGTCAACAACATAAAAACGTGCTCCAGCCTTGACATATGCACTTAAGATCAGTGTATTCATGGTTCAACAGAATGGGGAAATGACCCAGTAAGACTTTTGTTTTCTGCAAGTATAGCCATCAACTCTAAGCACTTACTTTTTTATACAGATAAAAGTCCAGCTCAGTCTATCCCTTAGCAAGTATCACCATTTCCATTGCTTGTGAGTGTTGTCTGGTTTAGGAAAGGTTGCACACTGAAATGACTAAGATTGGCTCCTTTCTTGCCAAGGCAAGGTGCCACCACTGCACAGCTTGCCTCTCATACTGAAGGCTTTCTGTTTTCCTTCCTGTTTATCTCAGACTAGGAATTGCAATGCTTGCTATTTCAGCCCAGGAAAATGTATATTGTTCTTGGAAGGTCTTAGTACACAATCTTAACCACTACTGCTTCTCCTCACACCTTTTCTTTTTGTATATGCACTTCAAGCCTTGGAAAGAATCCTTTCCATAGTGTTGAAAACAACTTTTAGGCCTGGAATCCAACTTTGCCAAGAATGTTCCCATCTAGGCATAACTTGGTGACAACTGGTTTACCACTTTGTTTATCTGTTAACACATCTATATGTTCAGCCGATTCCCCCAAAATCAACTTGTGCATTTGAATCTCTGTAACCTTTAATAAATTTGTCCTTGCAGTTTTAGCTTCTTCTACATTGTCAAGTGTGGATATCTATGAATGGAAGTAATCTACTTTGATATAGATGAACCATTTGTCTGAAAATTCCTTACAATGGTTGTGTACGTCTCACCAGAACAAGTATGGGTTCATTCACAGGTCTAACAAGAACAAATCAATTAACACTCTTCACCAGCTATATACACTTAAAATTATATAAACTTATAACATATAAAATTAAGTTTAAAAAGCAGCAATTCTTTGGCAATATGCTATTCCTTAGCCTAAATTACTTCACAAAGTAGTTGCAACCATTAGTGAATGTGTGCCATAAAGATTAACAGTAGTAAGCAGATGAGCCTCAGAACATTGTTATCATGTATCAGTGGATTTACCATGAGAAACAACCCTTTATTAAAAATAAGAATTGTAAGCTGGTCAAGGTGTAGAATATGCACATCTAAATTTTCATACTAACATTTAACATACTATGATTTACAGATACATTTACTATAACTAGCCCACTCTGACAGTCAGGGTCCATGGCCAGGATGTGGGCAGCCAGAGACAAGATGACATGAGACCAGAGGATCAGAGGCACCAGGACAAGGGCAACAGAACTTCAAGAAAAACAAAGTCCAAAAGCAGGGCTTAATGGAAAGTCCAAATCATAGTCATGGTACAGGCCAAGGTCAGCAACCAGAAGAACGCATGAAGGCAGAACAAGGATATGGTCAGGAACAAGCCAAGGATCAAGAACCAGGAGGACAAACAGAAGTGCAGATACCTTGAATAGGATAACAGGGTGGGAGACATGGCATGATACACAACAGCAAGGTACACAAAATAACCGGAACCAGATGCAGCAAGGGTCAGGAAAGACTGCAGTAAGCCCTGAGTTAGCGAAGCAACACAGTGAGGCAAGATCACGGGCAAGACAAGAAATAGGTCAGGCAAGAGGCGGGCATAGCAACAAACAGGTAAACCTGTGTTGTGAGGGAACATGGTAAAGCAGGGAACACAGCAAGAGCCAGAAGCAGGTACTACAGCAAACAGGAGGACCTATATTACTGAGGCCAGTTCTGGAGGGAAGAGTTTGCTTTTATATAGTTCTTTCCCCAGGACTCCCAACTAGTGCTCATCAGTAGACTGAGAGCTTCAGCAAGACCTGGGATTGATCCTGCAAATGGTGGTGACAGCTCTGGTACTGGCCATCAACACAGCCCAGATCCTGACACTGTCCTCCTTAGGCTGCATTCAAATGATGCACTAGGCCACTCTGTGAATAAGCTGTGGTGAGTTCACTGTTTGCAGAACAACCCATGGTGCATCTGATAGAGTAATGGGGAGGTGAACTGAATTGTCTTTCAGCCAGTATCACAGTGTCCTTCATGGCAGAAGCCATCTTGTCTCCCCCTCCCCATTTTGATTGCTACTCTTTTTTATCCACTACCAAATTTGGTTTCATTTTAGAGTCTCAAAAGCACACAGTTCTTTTTATTTTTTATAATTGTGTACGTGTACTTTCTTAAAAAAAAATCAGTCTCTAGGAGGTATATGGGTGCACACCTACAGCTTTCTGATATATGTAGTTTTGCCTAGTTGATGTTCTTGTAACAGTGTACAAATTACTGTATACAAGTTTTTGCTTGCCAGTGTCCATTTCTGTTACCAACTATACTTTGCTCCCTTTCACAGTGATCATTGCTTCAAAGTGCCACTTGGGCATCAGTACAGAGGCTGTTACTAGCAGTGACAGACAAAATAGTAAAGAGCAGCTTGTAACCTGTATCAGCCCTCACAACCAGTCTCCCAGCTTTGGATGACATGACAATCTATCATGAGTCAAATCAACTCTGGAACAAGCTTGGTGGCTTATTGCCCCAAAATAGGCCACTCTGTGAGAAACAGTCTGAGTTCAGATAACACAACAATTTACTGTGACTTGCTGCCCATGGAGAGTTGTGTGTTGTGCAAACCCAGTCTTAAGGAGGGAGTTCAACAACTGGAATGCTGCCACAGAAAAGGCTGTGTCCCATGTCCCCATAACACACCTCTTTTCCAAGGTGAATCCACAAGGATGTGAATGCTTCCTTGAGAGAGGGAGTGGTGCCAGTCTCTAACAGAGGCTCTAATTAAGCCATTCCTGAAAAAGCCTAACCTGCACCCAGAGGATGTTCATAACTGTAGGCCAGTAGCCAACATCCCCTTCCTGGGCAAGGTGCTTGAATGGGTGGTGGCTGAACAGCTCCAGGCACCCTTGAATGAAACAGCTTATCTAGATGCATTTCAGGCAGGCTCCAGGCATGGTTTTGGAACAGAAAAAAATACTTAAAGTTTTTATATGCCGACCAATACTAAAGTCTCTGGAAGGCTTACAAAAAACCAAAAAAAAAAAAAAAATCCCTTGGTCAGCCTGTGGGATGACCTCTGCTGGGATAAAGACAAGGGGAGCGTGACCCTGTTGATTCTCCTGGACCTCTCAGCAGCTTTTGATGGCATCAAGCAAAGTATCCTAGGCTAGCAGGACTAGAAGTAGGAGGCACTATATTGCAGTGGTTCTGCTACTACTTGACTAGTCAATTCCAGAAGTTGTGTTGAGGGATTATTGCTCTGTGCCATGGCAGTAATGGCATGGGGTAGCACAGAGTTCTATTTTTATCCCCTATGCTATTTAACATCTATATGAAACTGCTGGGGGAGGATACCAGAAATATAGGATGAGCTACCACCAATATGCAGATGACACTCACTCTTTTTCATCAAAACCAGATATGGCAGTGTCCTCTCTGAATTAGTATCTGAGCATAGTAATGGACTGAATGAGGGCCAACAAACTGAGGCTCAGTCCAGACAAGATGGAGATGCTGTTAGCTGGTGGTTAGTCTGTCCAGTTGGGTGATATTCAACCTGTTCTGGATGGGGTCACACCCCCACAAAGGACAAAATTCCTAGTTTGGGGGTACTCCTGGACCCAGAGTTGTTGCTTGAAACACAAGTGGACAAGTGCACATAGCATCACTTATCAGCTTAAGCTGATATACCAACTACAGAGAGCCTAGCAACAGTTATGCATGCTCTGATAACCTCTTGTCTGAATTACTACAATGCGCTGCATATGTGGCTGCCTTTGAAAATAATCCAGAAACTTCAACTGATCCAAAAACAGGGCAGCAAAAACATTAATGAATGCATTACACCAGTCCTCTTCCAGCTGCACTGGCTGCTGGTTAAAGTCCAGGTCCAATTCAAAGTGCTAGTGCTAACATTCAAAGCCCCAAACAGCTTGCAGCCAGGTTATCTGAAGACCTGCCTCCTCCCCCATCTGGACCCTGAATTCATCTTCGCGGGTCCTTCTCTGAGAGCCCCTGCCAAAGGAAGTGAAGCACATGACTGCCAGGAGGAGGGCCTTTCTGGTTGAGACACACTGGTTTTGGAATGAACTCCCTGAAGATGTGTGCCGGCCTCCTATTTTGTATTCTTTTCAGCATCAGGTGAAGACTTTTTCACTGTTCCAGTATTTTAACAGTTTAACTTTTAAACTTTGTTTTTATCTGTGCTCCATTTTATTCCATACTTCTATGCTTCTATGCTAAATCCTTGCAATTGCTATTGTGGTTTCATTCACTTAATGTTTGTGCATGTCTTTTTAGTGTTCATCTAATATTACCTATTGTTAACCATCCAGAGAGCCTTGTTTATCAGGACATCTAAAAATAAACCAACCAACCAACCAAGGTCTCTGAAATCACATGTAAGTAAGCTGTCTTTCAGCTATTTTGGTCCCAAAACTGTATTGGGCATTAAAGGGTATAACTTTGTCAGACCAGAGGGCTACATGGAGATTCTGATGGGGTTATAGTGACCAGACATGTGCACATGCAGAGAAACACATACTAGCATGCACACAATTTGCACTCATACACACATTTCTATTACCATACGACACTGATAATGATGTGCAGCACAGAGAAGCTCCAGCCCCTCTAGATAACACAACACAAGCAAATCTGGGAAATAAAGAAGTCTAACTTTGAAGCAGAGCAGCAGCAACAACAAAAACAAAAAATAGTTCTATGTTCTTTTAGAAAAAAACAAGACCTTTGATTGGCATAGGAGTGACATCTAAAATGTGAGCAAAATTTCATTATTGTGGAACATACTAAGAAAGACACAAGATAGCCTATAGAAGTAAAATAAAATATTGTATAGCTTGTTACCTTTCATATGGAATTTTTTTCAACCCACTTTCTTTAACATAATCCACCAATTGTTTTTGTGTACGCCCACTGCAAAGCAAGAAATAACAATGTTACCAAAAATCTCATGAAAAGTACACACAGTTCTGGGCTGTGAGCAAACAGTGTTTGTACTTTGAAGAACAACGTCTTAAATCTTTAATTTTAAAGGAATTACTTGAAAAGCTTTTCTTGATTTCATTTTCTTGATGCAAAATGAATTGGGTCATATCATACCTGTATCTGAAAGATGAACCTCTACTGAAGAAGACTGGTTTTGACTTTGGTTTTGGCTGATCAAACAGCCTGAAGAAAGTATGATACTCAACACATATTTTCCAGAAATTCTTGCACTCATCTCTACTTCCCAAAAGAAACTCCAGTGTATCCTGGTATGAACCCTAGAATTGAAACAGAATGGGGTTCAAACATACCTTCCATGTAGCATATATAACCCCAATATTCAGTGCAGGTCTGTAAAATTTGTTCTACAGCACCCATTAACTCACTGGCTAGAGGGAACTGAGCATTTTAAAACAGGTTTTCTGAAAGGCAACTAATCCCCCACTCCTATTTCTTCCTTAAAATATGAGAGCCTGTTTGGACCAGTATGAATTATTGCTGAACAAAAATGTTAGCATAATATTTACACAGAGAATGATTAATACATATACTGAACACAGGTGATTGTGAAATAAATGGTATGACTCCATCTTTCAAGTACATTTGCAGCACTTACATACAAGCCACAATTATTTTTACTATAGGGTCCCAGGAAGCATTCTTACTGTCAACATTGACTGGGAATGGCTGTCCAAGCCCTACCTGAAAATGCCAGGGACTGAACCTTGGGGTTTCTACATATATAGCATGTGCTCTGTCATTTAGCTATAGCCCTTTCTCATACATAATTATATTAGACATTTGTGGCACAATTATAGCTGTTACGTGCGTGAGGGGGAACAAACACTCTTCCAATTTATAAAACATTTCTGCATTTGGTTGTCTAGAGGTTCTTCTTACTAGGTGGCCATTTACAAAGCTTGGCTTGCAACGAACATGACAAAACCTTTGAAATAAACTTTCATCTTATTCAGTGGTATAGGGTTAGGGTTATGGCAACCTATTTCTATTTTTATTATAGAAAATTTTTTTCTATATTTATTGTACTTTTTATTGTACTGTGGTCCTGTAAAATGCCCAGAGAGCTTTGACTGCTGGGTGGTACAGATGTTACAGAAATCAAACAAGGAAAGAAACAAATTTTTGAAGAAAGATCTAATATAAGTTCTAAAGGATGAAGTTATTAAAAAGCTAAGTACCAAAACTATGTAACACATTTAACATAAAGATAGAGTTGTGCCTGAAGAAGAAAATAACATTTCCCTGTATCTTCCTCTTATGGTAAGTTACCATCAGAATGGGAAGATACAAATACCCTAAAAACAGCACAAAATAAATATTAAAACACAAATCTAACTTACTTTTCCCTATAATCAAGCTGACTGTTATGCTTATCTGATTCTGCATTTTTTTCTCATTCCAAATGTTCCCTTCTCATGTTGATTGTGTCCAATAATTTTATATTGTATAGATTAAATAGTATGGTATTTAATGACATGTTCTTTAACTAACATAAGCCAGTGTGGTGTAGCGGTTAAGAGTGTGGGACTGGAATTCAGGAGTTTCTGGTTTTAGTCCCCACTCAGCCATCAAGCTCACTGGATGACTTTCAGTCACTCACAGTATCTCAGCCCAACTACCTCACACAGAAGGAGAATTATGTAAGCTGCCCTGAGTTCCTTGGAAGGAAAAGAAACTGGAATAGAAAATTAATAACCAATACAATACAATCTGAACTAGACATCTCTTATTAACATGAAAAACTGTAGAGTCTGGGGAATAACTAGTTCACATGCAGAAAACTACATTTCAGTGTAAAAATATGGAAGAACTGTTATGGAAGTACTTACATGAACCTCTGGGTGAAGTTTGATAAGGAATCTTTTTCTCTTAAAACTTATTTTTCGGATTTTGGACCAGTTGAAAGTATTAATTTTTGTATTACCCTATATTGAAGACAAAGCAAAAAGTTGAGGAAAAGTACGTAATATATGTGATCTGAATAAAGAACATATAAATATACTATCAATATAATAATACTATCAAAACTATTCCTGTTCTTTGGATCAAAGTTGCAGACAAGTCTTGGTTAAGTCACTCAGGAACCCACCCAGCCCACTTCTGCCACAGCAACAGCACAGTCCAAAGGAAAACTCAGTCTACAGATACTGAACAACTAAATCAAAGATGGACAATGTGTAGCCAGGATATCCTCTATAATGCAGCAGAACCAATAGTAAAATTGCTCTATGCTACTCTTTCAACTAAGTAACTTTGCTTTCAGAAGTACATTTCCCTGCTGCTGTTTCTTCTCTTCCCCCATATTCCTCTGGGTTTGGAGTTTCCACTTAGGCCTTCACCACTGAGTGTTACACTGATATCTTTCTCTGGGTTGGAAAGACTGCAGCAGCAAGGAATAGGTGTTGCCTTTCATTCAGGAGCAATTAGCACGTGCCCTAGGGCAGGCATAGGGCTAAACTTGTATTTGGGATTTTAAAAAGGTCTTCTATCAGTGTAAATACAGTTTCTCGTATTAAATATTTCTTTCCTACCTGGAATACCAGAACACCCATATGTGAAACAGCCAGGTTAATTTTTGTCCCTTCACGGTCAGATGCCAAATGAAATCTCATGCCATACATCTCCAATTTCCGGGCTATTTCAAGCACCTGAAAATCTGATTCGGCGGGAGTTTGGCCCCTAGAGCAATCAGAACAAACTGAAGCTGTTAACGGATTAGCAACATTAAAAAACTATGTTTTTAAAACTGATTTTTAAGTTTAAAAACTTACAGTCTAACAAGGTCAGTAAGTATATATCCATGAAAATAGACACTGAACCATGTAGTCACACAGCACTTGACTGTGCTGGAGCAAAGGAAAAACTTGTTCAAAGTTGAGCACAAGGCAATCTATTTATTTTGAGGATCTATAGCCTGCCCTTCAATCAAATAATTCTCAAGGCAACTTAAAAAAACCCTCTCACAACTCACACAGAAATACTATCAAAGAGCCCTTAATCTGGTTGGTGGACTGGACCAGAACATGCTGCCCCTCAGATCTGCAGTCCTAGGGCAAGTGTAACGGAAACTGAGTGTTGTTAGTGTGTGTGTGTGTGTGTGTGTGTGTGTGTGAGAGAGAGAGAGAGAGAGAGAGAGAGAGAGGGAGGGAGGGAGGGAGGGAGGGAGGGGGGGGGGACTCGCAGCAGCTGCTCCTTCTCTAACTGATGCATGGAACCAGGCTGGTCTCCCCATCATTGTCACATTCCCCTCCAGGAAGCAGAGGGTGAAAAACTTCCAGCAGCCCTTGTTCCCCTCACCAATGACAGGTGACAGGATATACTTTGTCCCTGCTTTTCGGTCTTTGAAGAATAAATTATAAAATGGAGAGGAGGACTACCATGTGAGCTTCTTTGGGTTCCTTGCAAAAAGGAACAAAGCCAAGGCATAAATTCAATGGATTAACTGCAACAATGCTATTTTTAAATGAGAGAGAAATGCATTTCATTGCTGATTTTTTGTCAGAAATAACTAACAGTATTTTAAAAATCTGATTTAAATTCTAAAATCTGGTTTATTCAATTTTCTTTTAACCACCCAGAGACAAACTAGTACTTGATAGCTCCAGGGGCACCCTATTATACTGTATGAATCTCAGTCTGGCCGTTCTACAGCCTCAAGGTCTACTTGTCAACTGAGAAAAATATTTTTATAGTCTAACCTACCCATCATTTGCAGTTAACTGATGCCATGCTGAACACTGTTGTGCTTTGCTGACAGAATCATCCCACCTTAGTTCTAATCGTTCACATGCATCAGAATCCTTTGCAAGTTCCAAGAGCTATCAGCTAACACCTCAGTGATAAGTTATTACCAAGTAAGTCCTGAGGTTGCACACAGTGCCTCCAAACTGTGGTTCTTCTTGGTACTGTGCCTGTCTGAACCACAGCTACTATAGATCCTTATTGCCTTCCCAATGAGTCCAAGCTCCTAATAGGGTCTCCTGCTTTATTTTCAATCTTGCTCCATGATTAATTTAAAACTAGAATCAGACACTTTCAAATTTCTTCCTGTAGCATGGAAAGAGGGGAAGAGAGAACACAATCTGGAAGCTCACACATAGAACACTGGGGTTACTCCATTATATTGGAATACAGCAACAATATGGCTATTAATAGCAGTTTTCTAGGTAGCATACTTATTACAGGTAAAAATTGCCAAATTTTCTATTCTATTTTGATGACAAGAAGGAATCACTGCCCAAAAACAAAGCAGTGCTTTCAATTAACAATTCTTGCATGTTCAGAAGATGCTTAATTTCTGAAGCAGAGAAAAACGGGAATTACATCAAGTGGCCTACTGTATGCAAACAACTGTTTATAAGTGTAAGGCAGTTTTGGAGTAATTATCATCAGGTGTTTTCAGTTGCCTAATCCTCACAGACTGGCTTGAAAACAATCTGGTCTAATTTTGTTATCTGCTAAGCAGATAAATCTGCTTAGCCATGCTACAATCCAATGGACTGCCAATTTACAGAATTTTCTGAAGGAGAAAAATATCCCTGCAATCGATTTCAATCCTATGTTCTTTAATGAGTTCTATTCCTGTACAGACATTAAAGGATATGCAGTATATATTGCAGTATAAAGCCAATACTTAGGGTCAAAGTGGTGCAATGACCTCATTATCATGACATGATAATTCACTGTGGGTGGCTAGCTACTGTAGGTTATTGTGTCATTCAAACCCAGTCCACTTTTCACAAATGCTTCCGCAATTTCAGAAGCCCTCTGCCCACTATCAGTCCAAAACTCTGGCATGATTTGGCCTTCTCTGGGCTAGAAGAGGAAGAAACAGATGAGAGGAGAGAAAATGACAGAAGGGTGGCCCCGCTTTGGCATGTAGCTGCTGACATACACACAGAAAGGTTCACAACCCAGTCTTACTGAATGGGGATTGCTTATTGTGAGCAAACACCCAATAGCAATTGTGAAGTTGCAAGACAAATTTAAAATAGGCTTGAGATGAATCATAAATTTCCCATACTTAAACAGGTATGAAGGGATTGGTTACTCAAAATGTGCAAGCTAATTTGGTTTCTTGTCAAAATATAGTGCATGCTCTGCTCCATGGCTTGCCCAGTTGTTCAAGAAGTTGTCCATTATTGTTTTCCCCATATTACCTGGAGTGATAAATATGTGGAAGCGCTAAAACTGAGATGTATTGTAGTCAACTTCTGTTAGAGACTGGTTCCATCAAGTAGTTCCATGACAGATCTTTCAAAATACATTCACAACAGAATGAATGAGGATGCAGACCAAACCACAGAGTACACCTGGTTGTTATATGGATTATATAATCAAAAAGCGCACAGACACATTTACACATTGCGAAGGGAGAGAAGACCCATCGCATGGTATCTCTTTCAGTCAGTGTGATGGTTAATGTGTTAGACTAGGATCCAGGAAATTGGGATTCTAGTCCCCACTCAGCCACACAGCTTGGTGCATGACTTTGAGCTGCAGACTCTCACCCCAATCTACCTTGTTGTTGTGAGGATAAAATGGGACTACGCAAGCCACGCAGAGTTCTAAATGCAGTGTCTCCCTCCATGTGTTGCAGTAAGAAGCAGATTCTACGTGTTTGTTGAAAGGAGCAGGTTCTACATGTATAAGTTCCTCCATGATGTGGAACAGTGCTCTCATTAGCAGGAAAGCGTACACGGGGAAAGCAGCAACAACACGTGGGAGGCAATAACACAGGGCCAGCAGATGCAATCCTATATAGGTATGTTTGCATGGAGAAAAAGACATGAAAGGACTGGAGAGATGAAACATTTGATGCAAGGACATTTTCTTGTATACGCATGTGCACACATGAATGCAGCAACCCTCACAGAGTTACTATTTCCCCTCCAGCTTCTGCTTGTCCCAAGTCTCCACCCTGGTCAGTCCATTTGTCAATCAGCCAGGCCTTACATTTGCCAGAACTTTTTTAGTTTTGTCTTCAAAATCCAGATGTAATATATATTGGACAACCTTCCCAAGCCTCACATTTCTTCCCATTTTAAATGGATGCTGGAAAAAAGATTTTCTACTGATGAAAAAATCTTATTATGTCATTTTTGAGGGCAAAACATGATCAGAAGCATGGAAGTCCTAAAAGCAATATTTTAAAACCATGTGTCAACTAAGTGTTCTGAAATATGGCCAGATTACACCAATCATCCATTTATTCATGGCAAACTTAACGCGAAGACAGTCTTGTTTTTATGACCCATAACACACAAATTAGCCCAGTTTAACACCAGCAAGGAAAAAATCCTTCTATCATTCCTGCAAAGGCAATTTTGCAATAAAATAAGGCACCGTCTTGAATAATAGACACCAAACATTTTTTCTTACTTACATGTGTTTCCTGTGAAATTCAAGTATTTTGCCTTGTAGCCTTTCCTGATGAGGAAAGTATTGGTTGTTTTTAAGGTGCTCTCGGTCCCCTGATTCATCAAAATCCCCAATTTCCGCTGTGACACATAGACAAATTAAAAGAATAGTTATTACATATTGCAGTTATTTCCACAGACCTTGCAAAAAAAAATCCTTAAAATTATCATACATATCAAAATTATCTATTGACTTCCCCTATCAAAAACTCACAGTGGCTTTTCTTAAGGGAAGGGACTATTTACAGTCTTGTGCAATAGATATTTTTCATAATTCAGAACCTTCTATCTGACAAATCTTCTCGTAGTTTCAGTTTACAAAGATAATCTATTTTCCAATGTCACTGGTTTATTCAATTTTCTGAATGGATGTCTTCCTACTACTTCGTGTTTTCTAACCGCTCAAGATTTGTAGATCTTCAAAGTATGTTCTAGTGAGCTATGCAAAATATGCAAAGTATGTTCTAGTGAGATATGCAAAATATAAACATATTGAAATATGTAATTTACATTAAGTGGTTGATATAATTGATATATTTGCATTAACCCCACAGAGGTGAACCAGATGCCTATGAAAAGTTCAAAATATCACTCAATTACTCCAGCATATGGTACTGAGAATGACACGAATTTAGCCATCAGTCATCTCCAGACTCCATCATTTTATAGCTAAAGTTAGGGGTTTTTTTTTGCTCCAGTGTATATATCACTGAGCACTTGTCTATATTAAACTGCATTTGCCATCATTCCTCCTACTTGGGAATATACATTTACAGCTCTTTGCTGCCCCTCTTTATTTCATTTATTTTAAATTATTTGATGCTATCAGCAAACTTGGTCATGCCACTGCTCAACCCTAACTCTAGATCATTTATTAACAAGTTTAAAAGCAGTGGCCCCAAAACAGGTAGTCATAAGACCGCACTGTTTACATCCCTCCATAGTGAGAAATGTCCATTCAAGTCCTACTCTTTTCTTTCTATGCTTTAATCAGTTGCCAATCTGTAAGAGGATCTCTCCTCTTAACCATGACTGTGAAGTCTGCTCAGGTGTCCTTGGTGAGGGACTTTGTTTAAAGCTTTTTTGAAAGTCCAAGAATGTCCAGTATTGCTAAACCACTTTAGAAAAATGACCACAATGCTGTTAAATTCAATACAAACAGCATTTATGCCCAATATGTGTAACACAACATGATTTAACTTTTTCTTATAGAGAAACTTCCAAAATTTATTTATTAAGCACTTTTGCATACTGTTTTATAGCCACATGGCTCCCTAGATGATTTACATAATAAAAAACCAAGAACATAAAGCATCATAAGTAACACAACTGAACACAATTAATTAAAACCATGATATCAATAACAAATAACATAACATCAGAGCAGGAACACCAATTAATAGTTTAACAACAGATTGGAATGATCTTAAATGTCACAATTAGGAATACTAAAATTTGCATTAAAATATAATTAAAATCAAATTCCAAGTAAAATCATCAACAAATAAAATACTCCTTGAATAACAGTGCCTTAGTCTGGCGCCAGAATATGTATAAGAACAGCACTTGATGAATACCTCTGGGAAGTCAATTCCACAGGTGGGGTGCCACAACTGAGAAGGCCCTGCCTTGGGTAGCCATCCTCCTAGCTTCCTTTAGAGATGGCTCCCATGTGAGGAGTTAATTAAAAACAAGATGAAGGAAAGAATAATAAATAAATATTTTCAGCATGTATGGTGATTGTTTGATTATTAATACTAAAAATTTAAAGGAAATATATTTACTTATGTAAAGTTTAGTTGCTTTTTAGGACAATGGCAGCACAAAGCCACATAGAATCACGAGAAAATACAAGCAACAAAATTTAAAATTGCCACATGAACAAAGAAACATAGTGTGAATCAAAAGTCACAGAGTGCCAGATCCGGTGAATAAGGACACATTGTAATGTTTTTATTTGACAGAAATTGCTGTACCAGAAGCAATGTGTGTTTTGAATTGATTCAGAAAGTGGTTAGAATGATGGGATAAGTGTGTTTGAAGTGAGGGGGGTATTCTGAGGGGGATTAATGGCAATGTGTCTTTTAGTGGTTTTTTCTTTTTTTAATTTAAGCATTCACCATATTTTTTGATCACGCCTTGTATATAACCAAAAACAAAACAAACAAAACAAAACAGCACTGAAAATGCATGAACATGCATGAACATGCATGCACTAAAAACATGAGATGACTTGGGTGTACAACAGATGACGTTTACGCTGCAACTCATTTTTTCACTTCACTTGCAGTTCGGACATAGAAGCATTCAAACTTTGGAGCAATTTTATCTCGACTCCAGCATTCAACCTCTAGATCATTCAAAGTTAGATCTATGAGGCACCGCTGTATATAGAAAAGAACAAGCCTCACAAGAATTGGCATACCTTCTGGAAAGGGAAGGTATGCCTCTTCAACAATCTAAGGTATTTGGAGAGTATTTATAAACATACAAACAGAGGTCACCTAACACTAAACATTACATATAAAAAGCTTCTGACAAAGCCCCTTACCAAAAACTTAGCAGTGTATAATCATATAATAATCAAACACCAGGTTTGTGTTTGCTTGACAAGGAACAAAAATATTTCTTATTATGTATTATTTATTAAATTTCTATATTGCCCAATAGCAGATTTCTGGGCAGTTTACAAAAATCTAATTACTTCTGCCATGAACCAAAAAACATTTCTGCATATGTTGTTACCAAATGAAGAGCCAGTGTGGTGTAGTGGTTAAGAGCATGGGACTGGGACTGGATCTGGGTTCTAGTCCCCGCTCAGCCATGGAGCCAACTGGGTGACTTTGGGCCAGTCACAGACCCTCAGCCCAACCTACCTCACAGGGCTGTTGTTGTGGGGATAAGATGGAGGAGGAGAATGATTTAAGCTGCCTTGAGCCCCTTGTAGGAAAAAGGCTGAATATAAATCGAAGGAAGCAGAAAAAAAAAAAAGCAAAGTGCCTAGTGCCTAACATACATGTTATGGGCAACTAATGCACTAGCAGAAACAGAGGGCTGGGACCCAACTAACCACTCTGCCTACAGACAGAGATTCCACCCATGAAAGTAATATTCCAGAAATACAGTAGGTCTTCTGTGAGACAAGCTCTTCTTTTGAACTAACATAGTCAGTTATTCAATTTATACACTGACAGTAAATATGGATATTAAATTGATATGCATGCACGCACTGACAAAACCGGAGAATGCTCTGAATCATGTGTAGTTAGACTGTGCCAATGTATTTTGCAGTATCTCTAAAGTACTGAAATTTAATCAAATTACAATGAGCAACTTTAAATACTAACACTGCAGAAGGTGAGATATGAGAAGTGCAGCTGTGTTATCATTGCAGGTAAGCCGTTCCTCTGCTAGGTCTCTCTTGATTTGCAATGCAAACAGATACCTAAAAGGGAACAAATGTTAGTATCGTGTTCTGTTAAAGGAACTATGGTAAATTCTCCCCTCCTCACCTTGGCTTTCCCTCTGTTTAAGCTTCCCTCCCCTCCACAGATGGCAAAGGGTCTTTCATGATCCCCATTTTGGCAACCATGAGAAGTTCCTCCAGGAGGACCCAATGATATCTTTAAAAATGCTTTGCACTCCTTAATTTTCCCAAATATTTGTGAAAAGTTACTGCTTTTTATTTCTTTTATTGCCACTCTTGCAAAATTACAGCCTACTGCAGTTACATGGGAATGGCAGTGGAGACATATGGGAGTTCTTAGTGCTTATTTAAAAAATGTTTAAAGGCCAATAAAGGGAAAGGAGTGTGTGTGTGTGTGTGTGTGTGCACGCGCTTTTTTGCGAAAGCATTTAGTTAAGCACAAAGAACTCCATCTTTAACAATGCAGGTTTCCCCACTGACAGATGAGGTCATCCGTCAAACTAGATTTAGTTTGTAAAGGGAGCCTTGCTTAGTATTGCGTGTTCTCAGCTCATCAGCATCCTGGAAACAAGTGCAAACTGGATGGGATAAGGGGAAGATAAGAGGTTCCCCACAAAACACAGGTTTTTGCAGGGAAGGGGGTGTTTGAGGATCTACCCTATTTGTCTTATGTTCTCTAAAGTGAGTTTTAGAAGAGGCTACAAGGTTCCTTTTTGGGCAGGGACATAGAGAGCAGCAGGAGCATAGCCAGCTTGCTTTGTTTGACCCACAATAGGTTGTCACTTCATCTGAATCCAGGCAACACATCCCACTGTGGATCCAGTCCAACTACAAGTGATCTACTTGGCAGGAGTGACAAAATTCCTTGCCATTCAAGCCCAGTGGCTAATGGTCTACATGGTTGCCAGCCACCCTCAATGGGACCTCTCCCCAATCCAGGCAGAGCTTCCACTGTGGATGCAGTGTCAAGTTTAGAGAAGGAGGGGGTAATATCTGGACCAGTTGAGAATATCAGTATTCTCAGAATCAGGATGATTCAGCTTAGCTTGGCCTTCTACTGTCTGGTGAACAGAAGAGGAGAAAGACTTCAGATTGATACAGCTAATCTCAGATAGGAGACTCAACCTTGGCAGAGACACCTACTAATCACTCAGGGATAGTCATCTGTACAGACAGCAAGAGAGGGGCTTGCTGTCTGTTGCCAGGGGTGTCTGTACCATACGAGTATGTCAGCAAGAGGGCAGGGCAGAAATGCTCAACTCAGTGTAGTTACAGGTTGAGGGGACAGTTTCCCTGCCTGCATCCAAGACTGAACAATATATAAACCAAGGAAGTTTCTCAGTGGCTTTGCAGGAGACAAAAGAATGCCAGCTGGAAAAGCTTCTAAGCATCTGTGAATTTATGGGCATTGATTGGCACAGCATCCAGGAATTCTGAGTTCAGGATTGATGGACTGTATATTTCAAGAGACACAAGGGGCTCCAAACCAACCTGGAATTGCAGACTGTGACTGCCTATGGCTCAGCTGAGGACTCAAAGAAGGAGTTATTCCAATAAACAGCTTCTAAGATACTTCCTGAGGTGTTTCCTAAATACTAGAACACAACACCCCAAAATGGTCAAGGAATACTTGAGGGTGGTTGTCAGAGGCTTCCCTGTTCCTTTCCTAGCTCTTTTGGGGTTGCCAGGGTATGAAGGAGCTCGAATCACTTCAACCTGTCAAAGTCAATCTGACAGCAAGCTAGAGTGATGCTAATTCCCCAGCTCCCTACATGCCTTATTAGGCAAGCTGTAATAGCAACACATTACAGCCCTTGGCTGTCCTACTCCACTGCCCCCACATTCCCTTTTGGGCATACTGTGAAACAGAGATCATTTTGGCTGGTTAGGCAGCCAACTCAATGAAGCAAACCCTGATCCCCCAGCTCATACTGGGGAGTGGAGACTACTTCAGGGAACTGGATAGCAGCTAGTCAAGAGAAGCGATCCCCACTTTCCATTGTTGCAAGTCCTTTTGAGCTTGCTGCAGCAGCAGCTAGTGGAGGCAGACCTTCTCCTCCCACAGTATCCCCTGAGATACCCATAAAATGACATGGGGTAAAAAAAATGGGAGAAGGTAGGTAAGGACCCACAATGTAATGAACTTTCTGTCAGGCATACTGTGGGCCCTGGGGCATGGCTTATGCTACTGTATGGTTTGTCTTGTTATGGTAATACTGTTCAGTGACAGCTATTTACTACGACCACATCACTTCACTGGTTATTCTAGGCATATAGGATTACTAGGTACAGGCCAGGGAAAATTTCACCTACACCAAGACATTTAACTGTCTAGTGGGCAAAGAGAGTTAGGGCTATGCCTAATGAAGCTTTTGCACATGTTGCATAATCTGTTATCAATATGGCTCAATGAAGGTGAGGTGCAGTTACAGCTACCACAACCCTTTCAACTTACTAGTTTCTCCACAACCTGCTTACAACCTTCCACTGCAGGAAACACAACACAAATACTTCATGATAAGCAATATATTTATATTAAAAGCTTTCAATATTTTAATGATTTTGTGATAATATGTAGCAGGAATAGGGAGTTTCCAGACCCAAGTTTTTGCTCGCCTACATCTCCCCTTTATCTTTGACCAACAACATTCCTGCTGACAGAATAACGTTCCCCATCTCTGCTATCCCTCTCTCCAGACACCATCCTACACAAGAATGTTTCATGGAAGTGGAAGGTCATCTCCCTTCCACAGAGCACCATAGAATCTGCAAATTTCCCAATTTTTCTTGCTTTGAAAGAAATAAGACATAATCCAATAATTCTAATACACCAAGAGTTCCCCTGAATCCAGTAGCCATACACAGTAGTAACTTAGGAAAGGAGGAAGCAAATAAAGACAGAAGCAAATCAAAGTGAGGAAGCAGCAGCAACTGAAAGCCACTAAGTTTAGCTGTGAAGAAAAGCTGGCACGCACAGAGATACATTAATGGAAAGGTATGTGCAAATAGACTGAGGCAGACAATACTAAAAATATAAGCATCATAGCTTGACAGAAACATAGACGCTTGGAGATGAGTATACCTACAAAAGCACGTGTCAGTTCTTAAGAAAGAATCAGAAGAAAACATTTCCTAGATAACTTATGTTCAAAATTTGCACAGAAGGCTACATTACCAAACAGAGACACAGCAAGATAAATTGGGAGTAGGGGAGAAATCAGACTAACTGTTCTGGAATTGTTGAGACAATATCTAGTATATTAAAACATAAAAGTAACACAGGAAATTGTGCCTTGCTACCCTAAGAAGTCTAGAATTCATAAGCTATGAAAATCTTATGCATATTTGCTCAGTAGCAGTATATTCAGTGATACTTACTCCCATTTAAATATCTACAGGATGACAGCCTGAATTTTTCTCCCAGGAAAATAACTACACAAAGCTACTTAAACATGTTATTTTTCTTCTTATAAGAATTTCTAAAAATTGATGTTTTGACCATTTGTGTGTTCTTGGCACATCAATTGTCTTTGCATGCAGCTGAAGAAGCCTCACTGCTACTAAATTAGATTAGGGGAAACCTAATTTCATTTAAATTAACCTAAAAAATTAGAACTCAACTCAAACAAAAAATGAACCTTCCAGTTCTCCAGATTTTAAATGTATCTGCTAACCCTTCTCACTTTTTTGTCTTTTTGTTGTAAATCATTAAGAAGTTAATACTGAGATAATTTACCTGGTATACTCCTCTTGCAACTGACCAGGATCAGGAGGAAAGAACTTGACAGCTAGACGAAGCATTGCATTCTTTGGTCCTGTGCAAAAATGTAAACCAATATATTCTATTACCATCTACTGTTAAAGTTTAAATACACAAACTAAAACATAATTGCCACATCTCAAAGTGATGTCATGAGAAGTAGGCATTTACGTTGTCAGTGGATTGCAGCTGACCTCATGGATGTACTTACAGCATCTTCCATGGTGTTGCCAGAAGCCAGGAGACCTTTCTATGAAATGCTTGTGATCTAGATCCTTGAATTTAACTTGTTCATCAAGTGAACAACAGGACCAGTACACAATATTTCAAGATATCCCTTGTCTATTACCAGATTGCCTGGCTTTTTCCTTGTGGGAGGATCAAACCTTTATGCAAAAGTAGCATCCAGCACATGAGAAGTCAACAAAGCTCCAGAAAGTTGAATAGGAAGGCTTTACTACTGAACTGTGTGAAGAAGCAAAGAAAATCTAGCCTGTCATGGCAATAACAATCATACTGTCATGCAGGAAACTGATAAGACATGCAGACCCAGCATGTTCAAAAAACAGTCTTCCTTATTCTTAGAGCCAGATTACTCAGTAGCTGCACTCCTAACCACTGTGATCAGGAACAGATTGGTTAAAGTATATTCATGTGCATACAAGGGAGGGAGGAAGAGAGGACAGGGAAAAGAGAGAAGAGATGTGTGTGCCATCTATAGTGTTTTGCTATAAATACTATAAAGTCCCCCCCCCAAAAAAAGGTTTGGGGAATACAAAGTAACAGGGGACATAGGTTTCTGAATCTGCCATAATGCTGCTCTAGCAGGAAAATGCTAAATGAAAGATAGGATTCTCAAACTTTTCAAAAAAATTAGAATGGAATTCTGGACAAAAGAAATCTGTTTATATGTTATCAAACTTTAGCAATATTCAGATATTGGCTCAGCAACCATTAAAACCACAGACCACAGCAATTGCTTACTTTATGCTAATGAATGCCAATATTTGAATGAACTAAAGGCAAATCTTAGTGTTCTTCATACAATCTAGATTTTTAAAATATGAGACTTTTATGAATATACTATCTGAGTAATTTATAAGAAAACAAAATAATTTCCCTTGACACATGACTAAACATGAGAGCAATGCTTAGTAACTGCTGCCAGAACACCATTCGCCTACAACCAGAATGCAAGACAGCATGAATTAATTAGTTGTAATATCACAGCCTATAATATTATGAAACAGAAACTAGTATTTAACAATGTTTTCTGCCCACCCCTGCCCTTATTATTGTGGAGTCACTTTTATATAATTTTAAGTTTTTATCCATTAACACAGCTGTGTAAAATGTGGGCTGCAGAACAGAAAAAGTGCTATATAAAAGTCACTACATTATCTAATTTTAACTAGCTCCAGCATCTTTTCATGTGAATGAAAAGCTCTCATCTGGAATGGATAATACCAAACCACACAACTCTGGCAGCCTAAGAAAACATTATCCACATACTTTCTATTTCTCATTGTTTTGGCATCTCTTTACATAATATCAAAACTCCACATGAGATACATAGGGTTTGAATACTTCATGCTTCCTACAGGGGGGCAAATTTATCAATTTTTAAGTAATATTGCTCACTGATAATTCAGGAATTACCAATCTCAAAAGGAAATCCCAAAGAACCTATTAAAGCAATGAAATCATTTTACAAATTAGATCACCATAATAGTGGGTCCCTACAATGAATGAACCAGGGGTTTCTTCCTATTTTATAGCCAGATATTATATACAACTAAGTGAAAATTACTCCTATGCTATAACTAAGAAAATGAATCATGAATAGGGCCTAAAAAACCAGAAGTATTATTGTGAGTCAGAATAACTGCAACTGAAGTGAACAGGTTCACAACATACTAAGCCACCCTGTAAATAAGCCAAAGTTCATGGGCAACTTGCAGAACAATCCACAGTGCATCCGAGAGACTGATGACTAGGCTCACATGAGATGTTCTCCTCCTCTTATCCACTTGGTTTTCCTGCTAGCATCCCAATGTCCTTCATAGTGGAGTCCATATTCTCCCCATTCCTGCTCCAATTACTTTCCTTTTCATTTGCTGCTGTTTTTTTCCCCAAAGTCTCAAAACTGGAACGGTAGTCATATTCAGTTCTTTGCACATAGAAATGTGTGCAAATATAGTCAGAATTTTTTTTCAATTTGTCCATCATTCAAGGTTGTGGAAATGCATACTTACAACTTTCAGGCACATATGTATTCTTGCCAGCTGGATGTCCTTGTGAGTTTCAACTGCATTTGGTAACATGGATGGAAACTGACAAGACTACACATAGGCTTGCTTCCGTATTTGCCCTCCTGCCCCTTGAGATCGGCAGCAGAGGCCCTCCACTGGGAGAGACATCAGGAAGCAAAGTACCCGGAGGTGGGCTTTCTCTGCGGTGGTGCCCCATCTGTGGAATGCGCTCCCCAGAGAGGTCCACCTGGCACCGTCATTATTTGTTTTTCGGCGCCAGGCTAAGACCTTTTTATTCAAACAATATTTTAATAATGTTCAATACCTATAGGTTTTAATTGTGCAGCCGAGGTGTTTCCGAGTTTTAACTGTTTTTGTATTATATTTATTTATTTGTGTGAGCCGTCCTTATAGCAAGGGGACAGCACATAAAAACTTTAAATAAATAAATAGGCTCACTCACAGAGTTGCTAAACTGCCAACTGAAAATCACTGGTAACAATGAAAAAAGTAAGTTCATCAAAAGGGAGTGGTGACAAGATCCCCATTAGCTGTGTAATCCTTGGGATTTCAAATGTTGAAAAGACTGTTCTTCATGCCCTACACATTTTTGACAGCACCCCACTAGAAACATGGATGAAACCACAAAGAGCAACACAATTCTCATGATGGAATAAGTGTCCCAGGTTTGGACAAGACAAAAACCAATCAAGGGCAAAAAATCCCTAGGTAAAACCACTGGCTGTCAGTATAGCAGGTTATCCATAAACATGCCACCCTGTGAGAAACAGTCTGTGGATTCAGATATGACAAACCACCGTGGCTGGTTACCCACAATGTTTTGCCATGATGAGCAAACCCAGTCAATAGCTGTGTTTTCACCCTATGAATTTAGAGGCAATCAAGCTCATCATGATTTGTCTTCCCACTTCATCCTTCTGCAGGTATCCCAGCAGCTCCAAGGAAGCACCTATATTGGCATCCCTCTCCCCAGTGATCACAATCCCTTTTGTGATCATTGCAGCTTTTATCTTTGTATCCTTTCTTTCTCTTTAGAGATTGCTTTTTGCAATTTCTAAAGTAATAGCCACTGGCAGCCCCTTCAAAGTACCCAAGAAGCAGAGTGAAACCATTGTCACTGACATGTCATGTTTTTGTCATCTTTTTTAAATACACCTCAGGCTTGTAGAAATTTGTTCATAAGTTAGCAAAAGGGGGGGGGGAAGGTTTCAGTTTTCCAACAAAATTCTCCAGGGTGTCTGTGTGCACACATGCGTGCTGCACCTTACCACTCTTAGTGTCCCCCCCCCCCACCACATCTTTTCCATACTTTCCCAATACTCAGTGAAGTGGGCAAGTGCATGTCATTCCATTTATGAGGGAACAGAGTCTTGACAGTTGTCAAAAGGCTTCCTTTCAAACATGGCTTTTGATAGGGCTAGTCAGAGTTTTTTTGACAGGAACATACACAGCCATAAAGTCTGTATATGACCCTGTCAAAAACACTGATTAATTTTGCCCATGTCAAGGCTTCCTCCCTCCCTCCTCCTCTGCAGTTAAGCAAAGAAATTATTATTCTAATCAAAACTAGCTTCAGATTACAGATTAAAGTGCTCTGCAAAGATCAATAACAAAAAATAAAGAATTGGTTAGAATTCTTTGTCATAGAATTGGTTAATAAACGTAATGCAATCAGATTGAAAGTTGAGTCCAAGTTATTCAAGACTGATTAATTCCTTTCTCAGTAAATGGTGTCTTAAAACCAAGTCTTCAAGGCAGTTCTTAGATTTGTAATGCCAACCACTTGGAACCACTTATTAGTTTTTGCTATTCTTCTCTTCCTTGGATCTGTCACACCCATTTCTCCCTGCTGCTCCTCCTCAGAACAGCTATGGCTTCCAAGTTTCAGGAACACCTTGACTTCCTACTCCCTTTGGCTCACAGTTCTCCACTTGAGAGAAGCTGGGGATAAATAAGCCAGAAAGTGGGCCAGGTTCACACAACATGCTAATCCACTGTGGGTTTCCATGTCATGCAACTCGGTAACAGCAACTGAGGTACCTCAAAGTTGAGAGTTTTTAGCCCATCTTATTATTTTCTTACAACTAACAAGTCATCCATTTACTGAAAAAAACCCCGATTAGTTTTCCACTGAAATATGTTAAAAACATTACAAGATGTTAGTAAATAAATATCAAGAGACTGACAGTGCAAATCTTTAAAATGGTGAATCAGATATGCAAGCAACTCACTGCCTCACTATCAGGTAACTTTATGAATACATAAGGCACTAAAACCAAAAAGCAACTGAGGAATACTGATTCAATCCTGAAACTAGCTAGATTGTACAGCCTAAGCAGCATCCATCAAATTCCATAACTATAATGCAGTATAGTTTGCAGGACATACACACAGTCAGTTCCAAGCCCAACCTTTAGACGACAAAAGAGATCCCAAATACAGACAGGAATATTCATTATCCAAGCTGCTAGTAGCTTCTGGAAACTATTAACTGGTAGGAAGTAAAGGATTAAAAGAATTAATCAGGGCAAAAGCTGGGAGCCTGAAGCATTGTAGAACAAAGAGAAGTAAAGTGGGCTGGTGAGTGTGGGAGGCTGGGCATATTTAAGCAGTTAAACAAAGTGAAATTGACTGTGGTTTACAAGGTTGAATTAAAATGGCTGCAGCCAGAAAACAAATATTGGTCTGTGGAACAAGGCTGATCTTTTACTTCACCATGGTTAAGTGCTGGATTTAATTCTTCTGCATTTTTATTTTAATTGTAACCCATTTTATTGCTGTAATAATTGTAATAAAAATGGGACACGAGTAACTGAAAGATAATTAACTCCTCCAAACTTCAGAAATGTATGGAATTAATTTGTTGAATGTTAGTGAATGGGAATTTCATTTGCAAAACTGATTTAAAATAGTTTCAGTGATATGAATATTCTCCAACCTCATAGACTGGCGTATTCACAATGAGACTGTGTAATGCATGGGGGGTTATCTTTGCCTCCTTCAATTTTCTAGAACATAATCTCTAATAATAGCATAAACAAAAGCTATATATCAACTCAAAATTTAGTTCTGGAAAGAAAGAATGTAAAAGAAGTATATAAACTTACTTCGTATTTGCTTAATGGTAGGTTTCATTGGCTCAAGCCAAACCTGAGTAACCAAAAAAAATAAAATAAATTCAAACAAGTCTTGAAATATAACTGCAGAAATATACAGAATGACATAATGAAAGAATCAACTCAACAAATGATTTCTAGTTTCAGCAAAGTGCATTTTGGATCAATCTAAGGGGGGGAACTCGCTATATGAACATTTGTGCCATGGGGTTCATGACTCAAGGAACTTACACAAACTCTCTCTTGAGCTTTCAAAGAAGTGACTGAATAAAATTTGCACAGGATAGTTATGGTACAGGGAATTCTGACAGTGCCAAAGATTAGACTGAATTTCTCTTTGGTTCTCTTTCAACTTATGAAAGCATATATTCTTGTAAGCTTCAAGAATAACTTCACAGACCTTTTTCAGCTGCTGTGAAAGCAGCTGGCATGCCACCATAGACAGTCACATACATTTTTGTTAAAAAGTACAGGCAATTTGTAGTCAACTGGAAAGCTGACTACTTTACAAAAAGCTTATAATGTCACTTAAACATGCAGATTCTTCCATCAAATATATTACAACAGGTACATAAGTGAAAATGTATTCAATACATTTCAATGGCAAGATTTTAAAAAAACCTCACATCCTACAAAATTGTATTTTTCAAAGTATGTTGCTGCAGCAGGAGATCCAATGAATCTGTACAGAGTCATTTGCATTTTTAGACATCTGTGCTTTGATTGCAGAATACTACATCCAGAGGCCATCTGATTAAAGGTGCGATTCTATACATTTGTAGACAGAAACAAGTCCTTCAACTCTCCAAATTCCCCAGCCAGTACTTCTCACCGGAGAATGCTGAGAACTGTACAACATTTCTTGTCGAAACAAGCATGGATTGTGCCCTAAGACATTAGAGTATTCACAATGAAGCTGTGTAACACGCAAGGGCTCTTGGCGTCCCTTATTAATTAACCATGTACAAATTTCATCATCCCCAGTCAGCATGCCCAATAAACACCATATTCATGCAGAGTGGGAAGTGTTTGCTTCAAATATGGAAGGAGCAGAAATGAAGCATTCAACAGAACTGAGCAGAGCTATGATTAACAGAACAACTATGCCATTTGGATGCAGCTTTTCTTCCCCTATTACAGTCAATTTTCACACTAAAGGAAAATCTGACAAAAATTTGACTGTAATAAATGTTAAAAAAGGAAATCCATTCAAAAGCTTTTACATTCAGATAGAGACATGTTACATACCCAACATGACTGCATGTTCTGGAACTCAATTCCAAAGTAGTCCGATTCAACCAAATTCAAACGATTAAATACTTCTGTCAGCAGTTTCTCACCATAACATTTTGACTGGGAAGATAAAAACAAATAGAAATATGAACTTGAGTTGATCACAACTTAAGAACCAAGATATATTAAATATTGAAAATTCAGTGATTCTTTTTCCTCTCTCCTTATTTAACAGAAAATAACAGCGACAAAAATCAGTTCACAATAGTTATTACCAAATCCACTATCACTATTTGTCACTATTGGGACATTGTTGGTCACAATGACCCAGGAATATAATTTAAAAGCAAATAGGCATTCACAAATCTTAAAAAAGGTAAAATTAAAACAAAATTAATATGAACAACAAAACAGATGCCAAACTCTTCCTAGAAATTTATGAACAACTATTACAGATTTAATATTCTGAGAAGTAAAGTTAATGGTTGGCACTGCCAATTAAGATTAGTTCTGCACATGTATCTACCAATACAATGCATGAGAAGTCTTTCTTTACATTACATGCCACATCCATGTGGCTCGCACTCCAAAAAGAAAGTAGAAGCACTTCCCTTTCTTTCCAATTTATAATGTACTGAACACTTTAGAAGCTGTGTTACTTTGAAAAGTCTTAAAGGTAAGCTCACAAACATTAAGCATCCCGCCCTACCAAAATAATACACGTCAGACAGAATATCTGGTTTCAGGGAAACCTGTAACAGTCCTCTTATTTCATGCTACTGAAAGTCATCCAAAACCTAATTTTAAATCAATCCTTCAGGAAATTATATACTGAATTAGGATTCAATACTCAAGGAAGATCTCTTAGAATCAACGATTTATTGGACTATAAACCATCTCTTTTCCTGTATGCTTGTTAAGTCCAAGTTCTATCATGTAGTACTATCAGTCTGTTGGTGACTGGCAAAGAGGATGGGGAGTGAACTTTGGGAAACGGAAGTGAGACTAAGACTCAGCACAGGCCATTATTTTAAGACAGACTACTTGGGACAGAGTAATCTGGAATGAGGTCAATAACTTCCCCTTCAGAGGCAGGAGGATGTAATGGAAATTCCTACAAAACTGCAGCAATGGGAGAAAACAAGGCCAACCCCAATACATGATGATCTAGATGCAAGTCTACTGCATTAGTAACAAGAACTTCATCACCACCAAAATCAAATCCATTTGCACTGTGAATGTTTGCTTCACCTTAATCAGCAATTTAGACCCCTGTGCTAGGGGCAGCAAGAGTGCTGAGAGAGACAGGTGGTAGTGAGTCTGCTAATGAGACAAGTGATCACAATACTGTAAGAGCTGACTATTGCACACTCTTTCCAATAATACCTTGGCAAAGCCAGAGGAAATTGTAATTAGCCGGGAACTCGCTGTACCTGAATCTGAAACCTCCGATGCTCACTCCAAGGGAGGATTCTTTGACAGGATGCTGGATTTTTTCTTGCCTGTCCCCTAAAAGTACCCAAACTTTGAGCCTACACGTATCAACATAATGTATTTCCCACCAGCCACAGTAATAAAAGAGTATGGCTTCTGTTTGTAACCTCAGGAGGCAGAAGCTTGCCACTGTCAAGCACCTGTGGAAAAAACCAACCTTCTTGGCCACAAGCACACAAAATAAATGTGCAGTAAGAAAAAAAAATGCTAAAAGCCAAAAGATAAAAGAAGAAACCACAAAATAGGAAGATTAAATAATAGGGAGGATAGAAAGAATACAATAAATGTAAAAACAGTTTGTTACTTTGTTGTGTTTTAAATAGCATTACCTAGATGTTCTCAATGTGGTGGCTGGGGAGAAACGAAGAAGGAGTTTGTGGCTGGAGGATAGGGGTGGGATGCCCACCAAAGCTCTAGCTATAGCAGTTTCCCAGAATGCAGGTGCAGAACCTATATGTGAGATTGCATAAAGATAAAAGCAGCTTTGTTCTGAAGCAAACTAAAAGTAAGTTAAGACCAGTGATCCTTTAGGGGAAATTCCAAAGGGTAAAGAGAAACTGTTCCCTTCAAATTTAATGCCAGTTGCAGTTAAAACCAGGCACAACCTGTGAAACTAAGAAATGACAGAAGATCTCACTAAGCTCCCTTGACCATGGAGGGATCTTGTTAAGATATAGACCTGAGATAACCGATTACCTCATCCCTTTCCCAGATTAAGAATTTTCTGCTATTCTTGTCACTTAGCCTTGGTATCTACCAGCCATAAAAGCAAATTAATGGTAATTAAAAAGATGTGGTTATAGTTACTGCCTCAACATCCTTTGCTGTGAATTTACTAGGAATCTTAAGGTTTACATCCCTGAGTTCTGGTATCCCCAAAACAAGTATTCCTCTGTTTTCTTTCTGTCCTAACTAACTCCTCCACCTTGTGATTTTAGTCAAAGAAACATTAGAAGATGCTTTACACTGAGTCAGACAATTGGTTCATGTGGACCAGTTCTGTCAAGTCACTATGACTCGGATCTTAAAGTAACTTTAGGAATTTCACAGAAGGAATGTCTTGCCTCATCCCACATTGTTGTGGAGGGTGCCCCCAAACCTCCAGAGTCTCCTTTTCAGAGGTCAAAGGGCCCAGCAACATCTGAACAGCCAGAGGCTTCAACACCTCTGATGTAGTTGTGTCCACTACAATATTCTCTCTTCAACCCATTATCTTGTCACTACATTATTTGCATTATATAAAAGTCATATTATATTCTTGCAAACACTGTGCAAATCTTTTAAGGCACATACTCACTATGTAATCAATTTCTGTTTAAAATACATATGTATTTTATTTCCAGAGGGTAGCTGTATAATATGCATTGCAAAAACAGCAAAGAGCTTTGTGGCACTTTAAAGATAAACCAATTTATTTTGGTATAAGCTCTAGATGTGTTTGGTTCGCACATAAAAACCAAACAATGATTTGGTCTTTGGAACTATGCCTCAGGCTCCCCATCATGCACATTTCAATAACTTCCTTCCTCCATTTTCCAGTTTGCCCAAGTCATCATTGCACTTCCAACTTTTTTCCAGTTGTGGTTTGGAGGCAAAACATGTGCCTGATTAAGCTCTAATTAGGGCAGAAAGGGCAGGAGGGAATTTGAGTGCACAAGTGAAGAAGGAAATACATGAGACCAAGGAACATCCCCAATAATCAAACTATGATCTAGCAGTTATTTATTAATTTTCAGAATACATAAATTTTGTCTGCTGCAACAAACACAATAAAAAGTCTTGTAGCACTTCAAACACTAAACAGATAGCAAAAGTTCAGATATCTTTAAAACCCTGTAATAAGGTCAAGGCTCTCAGTGCTCAAATTGTGCCCACAAAAGGATACCCAATATAAATTTTATATTGTTTTCTTCCTTCATTTTAATAAATGCACATCAATTGTATGAAATGCATACAACTTCCTAGCAATTATACATAGGCTTCAACAAAAGCAGACCAAATATCCAATTAAGTGGCTATTTGACATGTTTCTATATGCCAGCCATTCATATTCCAAAAAGTGTAAAGCGCTCAATTCACTGCATTATAAAAGGTGAACTTTTATCCTTTCCATTTTGTAATATCAGTAGCCATCAAATATTTTGTAGCCATCAAAAGCATGAAGAGAAGCCATTTTCCCTTCCATTTGTTAATTTACATGAAATAGGCAAATTATGTAAAAGAGCATACATATCAGTGTTCCACTGCAACATTTATCTAATAACCTCCTTTCAAAATGAAGCAACTATTTAACATCGGCAAACACCATGTTTAAAAGATGCATTAGTTATGCTGTGCTACCACCAAACAGCTGAATTAAATCCCTCCTTACAGAGAGGTTGCAGTATCCAAACAATATACAACAAAAAGTTTTGTTGAATTAGATAGCACCTAACATGTAGGTAGGTGTCAAAACACTGATCTGCTGATTATGCATTTTATGGTACCTACAGAAGTTTCTGAAATTCCCTACATATTGAGTTTGGAGACTCCTGCTGTAGCATTAGTATAAGCCACTTCTCTTAGCTTACACTGTGAAACCTATTTAAAAATAGACATTCTACAACAACAAGTGGTCTCTAGAAGCAGTTTCTGACAAACGCTTTGCACTTTAAAAATAAAATTGCATGGCTATTAATAATTGTTGGCATTGCTTTCCCTCTAAACTGAAGAGTCTTCAAATAGTTATCAATTGCCAGTGTGACTCTTACATTGCCTATTTAATTGCATTGTATTAATTTACTTATAAATAAGTAATAAATAAATACATAAATTTCAAGCTGGCTGTAAAGGGATTGAATTAACAGAAGTATTCTAATATACTTCTGCATGAAACAGTTTAGGGTGCAATCCTACAGAGATGCCTTGAACCCTCTGATCAGGGAGTATTATGAGAACCCTACTAAGGATTGGAGATGTGGAAAAGATGAAGGTCACCTGCACCCTTCTATTATTCTACAAAACATTCAGTCATCTAAGTGAGGTGCTTCAAAGCAGAACTGAAGGAAGCTGGGGCACTGCTAGGATAACTTGTACCTTGCTGGTGCCAGTCTCCTCCTTTTCCCACACACTGGGACACCCCAAATGCCCTTCTCCAAGTCTGTTCTGACTTCTAACCTGGAGTCTGATCCAAGTACAGGTCCCTCATTATGAGGTTGGAGCAATTTCTTGTAGCTGGGTTTCAGAAACACAATGGCTGTCTAGACCCTGCCT
This sequence comes from Varanus komodoensis, assembly GCF_004798865.1. Taxonomy (NCBI): domain Eukaryota; kingdom Metazoa; phylum Chordata; class Lepidosauria; order Squamata; family Varanidae; genus Varanus; species Varanus komodoensis. The sequence continues at coordinate 581,876 of NW_025335661.1, forward strand.
AGGCGGGTGTAACCATAACCATTGTCGTTTTATTGGTTTGTAGTTTTAGAGAATTTCCGTAACTGACAAGGGACATTTAGACCAATTTCAAATGCAAGAACCACCCATTTTTTAAAAACTGAGTTATTACGAACAAATGACCATGCTAGTCACTTTTCAAAGTGAGAAAGCTGGCAGCTTTGAGCACACTTTCTCAAGGGCTGCTGGTGGGTCACCAGAAGAATCAGATGAAGGAGTGGCATGGGAGGGGGCCAAGGAAGGTGGGCCATTCCCAGACACTGAGATGAAAAAAGCAGAGACTTATCTCAAGGCCAGACTCCCCACGTGGGCATGCAATTTCAAGGAATAACAAGATATACAGCTGGTGGAAGGGGGCCTAGAGCAGGGGAGTTTGCATGGAGACAGACAAGGTGACATGGCTCTTAACCTCATGGCACATCATCAGCAAAGGAGAGTGACCCTTTAAAGGGAAGTGTGCATTGAGGAGGCCCCTCCCAGTGGATGAGAGCCAGACATGCTCATAAGAATTTCTGGAAGTGAATACTAGATTGGGTTCAACGAACTGCTCTGTGTATGCTCAGAGATTCATTCTGGGTAAATGACTATTTGGAAAATGCTTTCATCAATAAATAACATTTTTCAAGAAAGGCTTGTGACGCCGAATGTGTGAACGGAGGAACCCTAGCTCATGACAGCCACTGAACCTTAAGCATTCCTTCTCAGCTATTCTTGCCAGCAGAACTGGCCAAACAATCCAAGAGATAGATTCCTTGGTTGTTTGTTGTAGTATCTACATCCTGAGGTTTGGCTTGTCTTTCCCCTGACAATCCCGAGTTGGAACTCCAGTTTTAGCCATTCCAATTAGCAGGAAGAACCAAAAAAGTGCACAACTTTCTGTGACTACCATGCTGACTCATTCACAACATAGTATTAAAAAAGAGGGAATTGTTGTTGCATGTGAATGGGGTACTAGTGTCTCAGAAAGCATGAAAAACAGAGTAACAAAAAGTAGCCAAATTATCTAGTAGGACATTGATTTATTTAATTGAAAGTGTATTAGAAAAGCATGCAAACAATTTGACAGGATAGATATTTATGTATTTATTTATTTAAAACATTTCTATGCCGCCCCCATCGCCAACAAAGCCTCGGGGCGGCTCACAAAGAATACATAAAAACATACATAAATAATAATATAACAATTTAAAAGAAAAAAAAGCAGTCAATTTTTGCTCTGCAGAGACCACTCTTAGTAACAACTGAGATGTGACCCTTAACTGAGGTGAGTGGGGAGAACAGAAGAGGAAGGAGGAAGGAGAAAAAGGATAGATAGATAGCTAGATGAGAGAGACAAGAGACTCAAGGAACACCATTCAGCTCTTTAAAACCTGAACTGAATAGTACAGCACAGCTAATGTTGAAACAAAAGTGAAGGCCACCCATGATGCTCAGTGATGAAGCCTCAGCATATTGGAAGAAATATGTAGTTTTATTCCGAATAGTAGCCTTGTGTATTTTGGCTATGAAACATATCCATGGGTCTTCTTCAACGATTTCTATTTCTAAAAGTTCCTGCAGAGCTCTCTTCTTCAAGATGAATCCTGAAACTGGTCCCCTACCTGGGCAAATGTGTAAGGCTAATCCTTGGAAAAAAAACTACATATTTTTTCAACTTCTTGAAACTTCCTCTCTTTATTCCTTTACAACACATTGCTGGTCACATTGAGTTTTTATTTGTGAGCATGAAGCTGCATACTTCTAGTATTAAAGCGATAACCATTAGCAGCTGTAGAGATATTTGGGTCATTGTTCAAGAATGCAAACCATACTTGGAATGCATGAAGGTGTATTTTGGAAAAGAACTTCATATGTTTAGTGAACTAGATTTATTTAGTTAGTTCATGTTTATACTGCCAAGGCTATTGGTGTTGATTATTGTACATGCTTCTTGAAAGTCATACTACATTAACTGCTATGCCCGTAAGAACAGACTCACTGATTTAGACCAAAACCCTATCTAAAGTAACACCCTGTTTGCACAGTGGCCCAAAGCACACAGCAGTATATAAATGCAATAGTGAGCTGTCAACTGAAAAAGGTTTTTAAAAAGTATCGCTCTGAATTTTCTACACCAAACCTTTTCTACATATCACCAAACCAGTAGGTATTCAGGAAAGGCAGATCTATACCCCATCCCCTTCCTCAAGCAATTTCTTTTGGTAGCTATCAGAAGAAAAGATCTTTTGGTGATAGGAAATTGTTGTTGGGATCTACAGTTACCATCATGGATGCAGCTTGCTATATTATGCAAGACTAGAGAGTGTGGCTTGTTACTGCAGTTAACAAGCCACGCTAGAACCCTAAAATAGCCCATGGGTTCTGTATGGCCTCTTAACTGCAGCAACCAGCCACCCTCATTAGGTTCCCATGACACGGTAAGATGCACCAGTAATTATGCAATTCTATGACTGGTAAATAATTTATTTAGTTAAAGGAAGCTTTCCTATCTAAATGAAGAACTGGTTATTTCTTAATAGCATGCATTTACATTTAGCTACTCAAAATATGTTGTAACAAGGATGGCAAAGGCAGACTTCCTTTCCACAGAAGTATCCCCCACCCCGCTAAATGGTTGGATGGCACTGCTTAATAAGGTAATTTGTGATCCCTGAAAATTAGCTGAAGTCACTTCTGTGAGCAGAGGTCTGCTTACAAAAGGTGCCTCTGCCTGATTTTCAGGAATCACCCTTCCCCCTTAATGCCTTACATAACAGTATTCCCCATTTAGCAGGACCTTCCCAACTGTTTACCATTTTTTGGGTGCTAGAGATACTTCTACAGTCAGAAAAGGATAAGGATGCCTCCTCCATCAGCATGGTTAAACAACCATAAATTCAGATCCAAACTACAGGCATTGCGTTTTCACTTGATGAAAATAAACTGCTTTAGTCTGCCTAATTGTTAGACCTTACTTCTAGTTTTGAGTCAATGTGTTGGTTACTTTATTTTTGTGAGAATGTACCTTGGCTAGGGCAAAATGAAACAGAAAGGGGCAAGACTGGGAAGAAAGAGACAAAAATATCAAGTATGTCAGTTTTTACAGTCCTGTATTCAATCTCATAAACAATCATAAGGCAGGGATGTGCAACCTTTTCAGCCCAAAGGGCCACATACAATGCCAGTTCATCAGTTATGCAAATAAATATGCATACAAGGATAAATCATGTAAGCAGTTTATTCTTACTCTTTATCAGGAGTGCTAATCTATGGCTAGCATATGGCCTTATGCGCTCCAGCACACCAATTTACTTACCCTCTTGTTTTCTGTGTCAACTGACACTCCACAGACTGTAGAACCCAAGAGTAAGGCTAATCCATGAATGCAAAGGGAATGGACGTTATTCCTTTTTAATGTTTCCTTTGTTTTTTTGTACTTCCATCAACATAAGGATTTCTATAGAAACAGGGTGCTTACCTGCAACTGTAATTCTACAAGTGGTCATCCATGCATTCACATGTGTGAGCTCTGAGTTCAGGTGGAGCCATATTCAGAAAACTCTGATAGTTGAGCAATAATTTGAAGGGAACACTCCCCCTCTATCCTAATACACATGTCTCACCTATTTCCTCAGTTCCCTGAGCCTGCCCACTGTGGCCTTGGGACCAAGAGAAATCTTGAAATAGTAACTAGCACTGATACTGCAACCAAATACAGTACCAACATCAATCTTGACTTCAACCCTGCAGTGGAATGCTAGGAAGGTTGTGTGAGTGCACAGGCAACTACCCAGATAATCACAGTTACCTGTAAGTAAACTGCTCTTTCAGGTCTCTGTGTATCACACACACAGAGTAATTAACAAGCTGACTTACTGAAGATAAGTCAGTGTCGTTATGGTAGCACTGAAGAGAGTACAGTTTGCCTCAAAGGGCCGTCTGCTCAATTTTGACTATCAGATAAATAATGCTTGATAGAAGTGGACAGACTAGACCATGCTGCCATTCCACATAGTCCGAGCAAAGCAACTCCGCGACTGAACTCCACTGAAGCTGCTACTCTGGTGGAATGAGCCTTCACCTAAGTGGCAAGCTCCAGGCCAACATGTTTATAAACCAGGGAGATAACATGACCCATCCACACAGAAAAATACTGTGAAGAGAATGGCAGCCCTCTAGACTACTTCCCACAGCACGCAACATGTTTTAGAGAGCAATGAAAAACCTCAAGGCCGTATCTGTAAAATGCCAAAAGTACATCCTACATCTAACATATGCAAGGTATGCTCTACTGAAAAGGAAGGAAAAATAAGGCTTGGAGGTCAATATATTAGTTAAATGGAAACCAGCAACTAGCTTCAAAAGAAATGTGTCAGGAATCAAAACCACATTTTTCACACATCTGTGGAAAGACAATTAAGCTAGATTGATCCTCAAGGTACAAGTTTACTGGCACACCTGCTAACATCATGGCCACTGGGAAGGCAACTTTCCAAGAGAGAAGGCACAGGTCAGTTGGAGCCAAAGGGTCAAACAGTTTAGTTGTCAAAGCAATACCACCACCAAACTCCATTGTAGATTAGGTGACCAGAGGATTCAGACTGTGTACACCTTTGAGGAACAGCTGAATAAGAAGATACAAGAATACAGAGCTCCTCATGAGCCACACAGGAGGCTAAGATCACAGTAAAATAAACTTTGATCAAAGAGGCTTTCAAGCACTTATTGAAAAACAAAAACAGAAATCAGATGATATGGATGGAGAAAGGAGACTCAGTATCACTGGAAGTCTTAGGAACTTCCCCTTGTAAAGAGGGGCAAACCATATTTGCCATGGCCACAATAGAGTTATAAGGATACAGTTGGTAAAATTATGCTCACAAGTCACCAACACCTTTGTAAGAAGTTGGAAAGGTGGAAAGAAATAGAAAATATTTTCTTGTCCCAGGAAAAGAGTTGCATCCCACTCTTGCCCTGCTACAAAAACTCCTACAGATTGTTTGTCTAAGTAGCAAAGAGGTTAATAGCAGGAGTGCCCTGAAGCAGAAGACAGAGCTCAGAACAGATGGATCCAGCTGTTATTCATGCAATGTTTTGGAGACTTTGCTGAGGAAATCCAGTAATGTGTAGTCCTTTCCTGATACAGTATATCACAGAAGTGAGTACACCCCTCACATTTTGTAAATATTTTATTATATCTTTTCATGTGACAACCCTGAAGAAATGACTCTTTGCTACAATGTAAAGTAGTGAGTATACAGCTTGTATAACAGAGTCAATTTGTTGTCTCCTCAAAATAACTCAACAGACAACCACTGATGTCTAAACTGCTGGCAACAAAAGTGAGTACACCCCTAAGTGAAACTGTCCAAATTGGGCCCAAAGTGTCAATATTTTGTGTGGCCACCATTATTTTCCAGCACTGCCTTAATCCTCTTGGGCATGGAGTTCACCAGAGCTTCACAGGTTGCCACTGGAGTCCTCTTCCACTCCTCCATGATGACATCACGGAGCTGGAGGATGTTAGAGACCTTGTGCTCCTCCACCTTCCATTTCAGGATGCCCCACAGATGCTCGATAGGGTTTAGGTCTGGAGAATGCTTGGCCAGTCCATCACCTTTACCCTCAACTTCTTTAGCAAGGCAGTGGTTGTCTTGGAGGTGTTTGGGGTCGTTATCATGTTGGAATATTGCCCTGCGGCCCAGTCTCCAAAAGGAGGGGATCATGCTCTGCTTTAGTATGTCACAGTACATGTTGGCATTCATGAGTTCTTTGCCATGAGGTGCCATGTTGAACTTCCAGTGACCAGTATGGGAGCGATAACACCAAATTTAACACACCTGCTCCCCATTCACACCTGACACCTTGAAACACTAATGAGTCACATGACACGGGGGAGGGAAAATGGCTAATAATGCCCAATTTGGACAGTTTCACTTAGGGGTGTACTCACTTTCATTGCCAGCAGTTTAGACATTAATGGCTGTGTGTTGAGTTATTTTGAGGGGAAAACAAATTTACACTGTTATACAAGCTGTATACTCACCACTTTACATTGCAGCAAAGTGTCATTTCTTCAGGGTTGTCACATGAAAAGATATAATAAAATATTTATAAAATGTGAGGGGTGTACTCACTTCTGTGATACACTGTATATCTATCACCACAAAATCCATTTTTCTCCATATTACCCAGTGATTCAATTTCTAAGTCAAGAAATTGGGTCCTACAGAATGAGCCCATCTTTGTTTTTCAAGTATGCAACCACTGTAATATGGTGTTTTTTGCAATCTGAATTTGATGAACCTCTAGTTCTCTTCAGAATACTCAAGCACCATCCACATGGCCAAAAGTTTCAGAAAACAGATGCAATATAGTGTGGTTCTACATTCAACCAAATACCTTGAACTGTCAGCATCTTGCAACTGGCATCCCACCTAAGATATTATGGTCAGTTAAAGTTACAGGAATGGCATAGCCTTCTGCAAGTATATGAGACACTTAGCAAAACTTGGACTACAGCTGATGGCTTAAAGTAAGCAAAATAGGCTCCATAAGTTATGTTGAAGAATTGACAAACTCAATGCTGGAGGAGGCTCATTTGGAGTTGAGAGAAGGCAGTAACAGACATGGTAGATGTCATCATTCCTAATAGTTGCTGCAACCACATTATTGTGCGTAATGCTCTTTTAGGCTAAGACAAGCATAGCCTGAGCTTATCCCAAGCAAGCTAAGCCCACCCTGTATGGCAGTCCAGGACTATACCAATATATTCATGAGTGGGCTTCTTGAGAAAGGCCGGCATATCAACCAAGCATGCCTTCTTCAGCCAACCAACCTGGACTTAAGTGTCACAGTCAGCCTGATAACAAGAGGTTATCTGTTGTCTGGACAACTTGATGACCGCTGCTTGGAGCATCTGAGCCAGTACACACTGGCCATCAGGGATATTATCACAAAAGGAGCCCATCTGCTCCCAAAAAGAACCCGGTACCTCAACATTGTGGCGCAATAGTTGGTCATTTATAATCCAAATATTGCTGATGAATAAATTATCTATCTTGTCAGGTCTAGTCAATAGCCTTCCTTGTTGAAAGGAGGAAAGCAGCTTTTTTTGATCTGTACAGAAAAGAATCCATAATAGAGTTCAGCCATGGGCAACAGAAAAGGGATTGAGACTTTGTCCTGCACTTTATACATATTTTTCAGCCATTGCCATTGTTGTAATATGGAAAGTTATCTTCCAAGGCTGCTGAACTATCTGGAGGAACATAGGGAAGAACAATATTACTAATGGCATATCTCACACATTTACAAAATGGGACCTTTAAGGCTATACACTGTAAAGGTGATGGTGTGATCCTAAGATCACAAACAAAAGAAACAAATGTCCAAATAGACAAATTGAAGAATAAAAAGAAAAAAACACAACTATTCAGCAAACAGGATACAAAGACAGAAGCTCCTCACAAGACTACCACAATAGTAGATAAGACAAACTGAGGCACCTGGCAAGAACACATTAAGGACATGTGTTTAAGGATGGTAAAGAAGGCTTCCTGCCCCAAAATTCCTCAGGTTTCTGAATGACATTCCATGCAGGCATAGAGCCTATACGTATGATGCACAGAGCACACAAGGAAGAGGCACACTTTGATCCCTGCTGCTGTTTCTCAGTGATCCTGCTTTGGTTCAGTTTCTGTTAGCACAGAAATACTGAGTCCACTATTAAGAGAAGAAATTATATGTTTTGGGATTCATCAGTACAAATTCAACAGCACATATGCAAAGACTTCAATGAGCATAAAATATCTAATAGGTGCTCAGCCTTCAACCCCACAATTTTAACACACTAGACAGAAGGTATGACGACATAAGCTTATTTGACTATACAGGAGAGTAAGAGTTCACTGATCAAAGTAAACTCTGTATTTTGATATCATATTATTAGCTAGTTAACACCACTATCAGCTTTCCATAGGAAGGTCAGATAAAGCTGCAGGCATATTCTTGTCATGTTCTGCTTTAAGCAAGAGTCTGTGAGGCTCAAAGATAAATAGCTGGGCTGCTGTTGCACCCAAGAAAGCTCTTGGGGAGCAGCTTGCTCTGACAAGGTGTAAGCCCAGATTGAAGTTTTTTATGCTCAAGTTCAGAGACCCTTCTCCCACACTCAACTCCTTTCCCACAAAATGGGCGCCTTAAAGGGCAAATACCTGGCTTAAAGTCTAGGACCCCTCCACATCTCCAAGAGTTCATGTTGGGTAAATTGTAAGAGCTTACACATTGGTTCCATGAAATATGAAGCTCTTGGAAAAGAGTGTACTAGGGCAGTGCTGGAGTTTGGCTTCTGGTCAACAGGTCTTTTTCCAGACTCAGGAGACATGGATTTGTGGGTTTCCAATTTCATGCTGGTGCTTGTGCTCAGAACCTCCTTTGTGGGGACCAATGGTTCTTCTCCTTCTGAGTCCATGTCCAGTTCACTACTGGACTGCGGAATCATGACAGTTCTAAACAAACCAGTCCCTTTGGCTTTCCAGGCTGTGTTACAAGTTCTCAGAAAAACCAAATGTACAACTCATCATGGCAAGTGCTTCACCACATTTGGGAAAACCAATGTGGGAAAACCATTCTTCTGAAAAACATCAAAACCTGAAGGCAGTATCTGCCAGAAACATGCACACACTTATTCACTAGCATGCATATATAGACACCATCAGGAATATTACCAATGATGTTCTCCCTTAACTATGACAACTACTGGGATATTCAACTTTTCCTAGAAATTAATATAGTCAAACAATTTTCATGATAACTACTTTCTTGTGTTGGCCTGATACTACAGATGACATTTCCACTCTAGAATTCCAACAGCAATTAATTTAACATTATAATATCATTCATAGACTTTTTCATTTCTTTCCTTCTCACTATCAACTAATTAAAGAAAAAAATATCAACTTTACAGTTTGAACCTATTCAAAAGTACTTCCTAGACATTAGCCCCATGCAAATTAGTCCTCAACAAAAAAATCTTCCATTGCTACAATACCGTTATTTTGTTTCATGATTCATTCACAAATCATGGTAAAGGCCACTAATTGGCTAAACAACAGGATGAGTACAACAGAAAACAAGGACAAAATAATCCTACAACACTCTGTAGCACAGTGGCTATGATTTTATTTTAGTGCTCAGCCAAATACATATAGCACTTCACAAACTTCAACAAAACAGAATTATCCTGGCAGGCCTATAATCCATAACAAACAACAGACTGAAACAGCTTATTTTATGAATTTAGATATCTGAGTTGCATTTGCACAATGCTCCGTATTACTGAAGTGTTCCCACTAGCATTCCTGAAGGGAAGCAAGACCCTAATTCCTGCACGTCAAATTATACTAGTGATAAAATGCCAGGGGCTAAGGCTGTCAAACAGAAAGCAAGCACAGAAAGGAAGGGTTGTAGGTTTGACCAGGCAAATGCTTTGTATGCAAAAGTTCCCACGTTCAGTTTTTAGCACCTGCATGTTGTGCTAGAGGAATTCTTGTAAAAAAGCCTAGATTGCCAGTGCCATTCAGTGCTTGGTAATACATCATAAGACATCTTCATTTATTTTATGCAAATAGACTAAAGGGGAAGAACACCACAATAGATAAAATATTGGGGATTGAGCAATATGTCTCTTCATTAGAGAATAGATTTAATCACCCAGACACAACAAGTATTATTAAACTGAAGAATCCATTAAAAGGAAATAATCTGGAACAAGGAAGTTCATCTGTCAATGAAAAGCAACATTCATTAAGCAGAGCACCACCTGATGCCGAAATCCTACTTGTTATAACAAGAACTTCATCAGAGGCAAAATGGTTGTCCTCAAAAATTGTTTCAAAGGAAAGTTAGGTAAATAACAAAATAACAGGTTTAACAATACAGCAGACCAAATAACAGGAGAATGGAAAGCCAAAATAGCTTTTTCAGCAAGAACCTGTAATATCCACAGCCATGAATTACTAACTCTCTTCTGTGGGCAGATAAAAATAAGCTCAAGACAGTTTACTGGCCATATTTAGAGTATTCAGAGTCATGACAAACATCTGGCAATGATTCTTTCTGGGATTTTGTCTATTTTTTCCTTCTCAGGCAAGGGACACAGGCTATGCTTTAAAACATTTGAAACTTTGTAGTAAAATGTATAATAGGATTTGAAAGAGCCTGCCCTCCCAGACCCTGTATTTTTAAAGCCATTAATACTTTCAGACTGCAGGAAGAGTTTTGAGAAATAATAAAACTAAGGGAAGAATAAAAGAATGACAAATGAAGAACTAGAATTTTAGAAAGATAGTCTCTGCCAGAATATAAAGCTTAAAATTAGCTTCCTTCCTTCTTTGGGAGCAGCTGAAACACTGGGCATTTGCCAAAAACCGTTCCAAAACATGCAGTATGCACATACTGTCAAAAAGGAATTTTCCGACACAACCACCTCCTACAAGATTTCCAAGTAAATCTGTAGGTAAAATTATTTTCCTATCTTTTCCCTCCTACTGGTCCTTCAAACAGAAAACCTTGTTTCTGCTTAAGCCAAATGGCACAATTTTGTTTGTGCATTCATGTCTTTTACATCTCTTTCTAGCTAGCAGCTGAATTTGACTGTAAAGCCACAGGAAATAACAGGCTAGTGTAAAACTTCCAAATAACTTCCTTTATAACTCAATTTAAAAAATCCTCTAAGGTTCAACACAACACTGCTGATTTTAGGCCTCAGAATGTGGTGAGTCATGCTCAATTATATCCAGATAAGATTTCAAGTAAATTTGACAGCTAAATACTGACCTAAGATGACATCAGCTAGGAAGACACAGGGGCAGGAGAGGGGTTGCATAAAATACCCTGCAGACACAATAATAAAATCTATACATTTTATTTCAAAATAGGAAATAGGAAAATGCTTTTTTAAAGTTTGCTTTTATTCCTTTGCTTGTGAGATAAGGACCTCCTATTGAGAATTTCCTGTGACAAGCCAGAAAAACTACAACATGTTATCCATACTTCAAATACTGAACAGTAAGCTGCATCGAAGCTTGTACTCAGTGGACTTCCACTGGTTCTGGAGAAAGGAGAAGCAGTAGCAATTCTGGAGGGTTGCAGGAGCCTCTGGAATAGCAGCAGAGATTATTTTAGAGGCTGCAATGTTAGAGGGAACTGGAAAAAAAATTGTCACCTTACCCACTTTCTCTAACTGAAATCCTCTGCTAGATCCTAGATTCTATCCACAAACAGAAAGTTCCTCCATTTGCAGAGGGCCAAGACTGGATCCAAGCCAGTATATTTAATAAACCTGAAGTACAGTGCTTTGGCAATTATGAAAAAAGTAACCAATAAAAACAGTCATAATACCCAATATCTTTTAAACAACTCTAGAATTTTTCCCATGCTTTTCACGTGCAGGGAAGACACCCTTTTCAACTATTCGCATGAGGCACTTGGACACTTGACATCATCTCACTATTTTGGAATGCAGGTATAAAATGGTCACCTCTAAAGAACCCCGTCCTTTACTCTTGGCCTTACCAAATACTACTTAGGAAGCATATTGTACCTAGGTGTTAAAAGTGATTTTAGGAATATAATTGGGGTTTATTTTAATCAGAGTTAGTGATTTCAGAGCCCTTAAACCAAGAAGAGAAGAGGTGGGCGGGGAGAGAAAAATCCACTCAAGATACAGTTACAGAACACAAACAGGATGTTCTTTCTCCACCACAGCACATCTGAAAATCCAGGTAACTAATCTTCATCAAAGTAGTGGAGGTGTTCTTTGGTATACAAGCCAACCAAACAACCTACATCAAATGACAGATTTGGGAAGCACCTGATGTGAGAAATAATTGTTTCAAGAGTCACACATTCAAGATAAAATTTGCACTTTTTGATTGCAAAACTAAAATTGAAGTTAGATTAGATCTTCTATCAGTAACATCAGGCAGATGCTACTTAGGTGAAATGTGCAAGGGAATGTCACCAAGCAGCAATTGATGGCCTTTGTCATAAAAGGCATGGTACACAAATTTAAAGTTAAGAGTTAACCTCTGTTTCTTAAAAAAGAATGTGTATAAACATGGGGAGGGAGGAATCTGCTCTTTGACATTAAGAATAACTCCTCAATGGGAAGTATTATTACCTCTACTATCACCTTGCTTCTCCAAGAGAAATGATAGACCACATTCAATCAGAACATTCCCAAAAGTATTTCCAGATGCATGTGAATGTGAACATTCCCAAATACATGTGAATTTCTATCCCTTTTATAAGAAGTGGGCAGCATGTGGGCCCAGGAACCCTGTATCACCAGCAGTAATGCTGGGCAGAAGCATCCCCCAAACCCTCCAGTGCTGCCCACCCATCTTTATATTTATGACTACAGACTTTATATTAATGAGTACATGGCAGTTGTGCCTGGACAAGAACAGATGCTCAACTGACCTTCACTAAGGAATATACTCCCTCTTAAGCCTATGCCGCATACCAATGCACTCTCTTCCAGTCTTTGCAAAGAGAAATGATGTAATTTCCAACAGGGGTAAAAGAAGGGAGAGACACACCATATTGTCTCTTCTCACGATTGCCTTACTGTTAGACAGACTGAAAAGATGAACAGAAAACAGTATCTCTTCCCAATCTTGAATTCTACCAACATCAGCTCCACAGCAGGGACACCTAACAGGGATGGGATCCTCCTAGGATACAGTGAGCCCTGTCTCCAGCACTCCTGTTTACATGGCCACATACAGAATATATAGTGAAGTACACATGTTTAAACATGGTGGTAGTCTATCATTTTCACTCTCATGTATAAGATTATAGAGATACAATAATTAAATAAACCATCTGACTGATTCAATTTGAAGATTCCTGCATGGTATGCATTTGTTCCACCCTCCCAAATCCCTTCTGCATAAAGTTAGATTTCTATGAAAAGAAACATTATATCCAAGGTTTTAGTGAAAACTTACCTCAATATCAAGTACCTCCACAGTGTTGTCCAAAAGCTTTATCTTGATCTGTAGAGATCTTTCATGAGTTTTAGCAGGTGCTGATGCTATGGCAGAGGAAAGGTTCTGTCCTGGTTCCAGAGTACTAACTCCAGAATTTTTCTGCACTCCCAAACGAGAACCTGGAGTCTGCAACACTCGGTATGTGCCTTCTATCTCCCCCATATTATACTGTCAAGTAATAATCCAATGACCTAAAAGAGGAAAATAAAAATTAAATGCTTTTAGAACATAATACACTTTTATTTATTTTGTAAATAAGCACATTATCCACGAGAACAAAAAAGTGATGCTAGTCCCTAGCTCTCAAAATATTTTTGTGCCCATGAATAAAGCAGTTCTGTAGCGCTTTTCACTCAATAGCCAAACCAAGTGAGAGTTTTGTCCTAACACCTATCCAGCTTTCAACTAGTTATACATTTACACCATTAAAGACTCCACTGAACACCAAGATATTGAAAGGAAGCTTGATATACATATTTGGGGTATAAATGTATGCTTCAGGTTTAAACACCATTTCAATCCCAATACCCAATTCAAGGGCGTTAGAAATAACATAACATGCACCATAGTACAATTATCCTTCTTGAAGGTGGGAATCACAATCCACAGTGAAAAGCAGGCAGAGAAAAGTAATGTATCAGTGTGTCCTAAACCCTGCTGGCTTCCATTAGCCAAGGAAGGAGGTGGGAACTTTTTTCATTTTTGCTACATCAACCCCAGGGTAATGTAGATAATGGGTCTAAAGATCATACACTCTGCAGAGGTCTAAGCTGCTGTTCAGCCAACAAAAATCAGCCTGCTTTGATGCTTCCTGCTAGGGGTTAGGGTTGTACTCTAAATGTTACAGTAAAACCAAAGTCTTATCAGAGTGATGAACAGTAAGTACAAATTTATACATGAAAGCCAGTTGGTTTAGTAATTAAGAATACTAGAGTGGGGATTTGGGTTCTTGTTCCCACTAAACCATGAAGCTCACTGGGTGAATTTGGGCCAGTCATGGAGCTGCAGTCTAGCTTAATTGCTGTGATGGTAAAACAGAGAGAAGGAGAACTGCACAAGAGGAAGAAAGGCAGGGTATGAATATAATGCAGTATTAAGAATATATGATCAGATTAAATGCTAACATCAGCAAGTAAGTAGCAAAACTACAGCCAATCTGGGGGCTGCATGCAGCCCTTGGTGACCCACAGGAGAGACTCCCCAACTAAGTACCCCAGACACCCACCAAGCCCTTCCCTCTGCTCCTTTGCAGCCACCACTGGAAAGGAATGGAAGAGACAATACTGTAACAGCTACCTACTCTGCTGTGGAAAGAGCTGTGTGAATATATGCATGTGCTGTTCATATACATGCATAGATAAATGTATTTGTGTGTAAACCGGAAAGGATGTGATGGTTTGTGGGGGAACATGAATGAGAGAAATGGGTGTCTTGCAGAATGAAGTAGCAAGTATATAGAAGAGAAAGAATAAGAATGCTACGAACAGATCCCTATCTATTTTATAAATGAAAATGGCTAACAACTAGAATAAATGAGTATAAGCAGTTCTCAACCAAAACACACTTCTCTCAGTAAACTGCATTTTGTTTCAGATAACCTGATATGCCACTTTTGCAGGTAAACAGTATTTATTTAAAACTTTTCTATGCCGTCCTTTATATATAATATCTCAGGACAGCTTACAGCAATTAGTATAACAAGCAAAGGGCAGTTTAGGAATACAGGTAAAATCCTTCTTTACGTAATCATGGATTTAGGTTAACCAATGCCACCATAATTTACAAATATTGCTCCAAATGGGAATTAATACCAATAGATGCACAAACTCCAAATGTCATTGGACTCCAACTCCCATCAGCCACATATATCATTGCTCTGTAATGATGGGAGCTGGAATCCAACAACATATGAGGGGCCAGGTTTTCCTACCTTTGATTTAGTAAGCTTTCAGCTGTTGCCTATTTAGTAGAGATTTTTGTCTGTAAAGTAAGATAGGTATGAAAACTAGTAACTTGGCAGCACCTGCAATGCAAGAACTAGGTCACAACCAGTTGTTTGTTATCCATTAGGCGTAACACTTGTGGGGCACTAGCATAATAAAATTGTGACCATAATTAATATTGCAGTGTAAATGCTGAAGAAAGCAATAAACTAAATGAAATTATGTAAGATATTAAAGTTTGCCTCATCATTTCTAGTCATCTGAGCAGCTTCTTAAGCAGTCCCTTCCACATCTAGTCTACAAGGACTTGAAGAAAAGCACACTTGGTAAATGTCATGCTGCCTTAATTCTTTCAGAGGTCTATTAAGCACAAGTCTTTCTTCTGGAGAAAACACAAAAGTCTATTAATTTGAACAAGGGCACTGCATATACACAAGAGTGAGCTATAGTGCTGATTCCAAACAACTGTAATTTGAGTAAGTGTATTTAACTGCTACCTGTCCTGAGTCTTCTGATAAATGCAGAAATCAGTAACCAAGATTCCAAATCATTAGCTAAGACAGAATCAAAGTCCTTCAGCTAAAATAAACTGTTTTATTTAAATAGTAAATACTTGTATATTCCATTGCTGCAGTCTTCAGTGAAGTGCATGCAACTGCTACAGACCAAAATGCTATGAAAACCGATGCATGTCTTTTTTGTGCCACCCATTCACAAGACTGAGGAAGAAGGGATCAAGAAACAACAGCACAAGATGAACTGTTCTCAGATATCACAGGCAGATCCGAGAGGACTGTATCTGTCAATGAAAATGTATCCTAAATCAATAGAGGGTACAGAATAGCTTAAGAAAAACACACAAGGAGCACAATGTAGAACATATGGAAGGAGACATTTCTTCAAATATGTAGGTATTAAGCCTTGCTGCACTTTAACAGGGCAAGACTAACAATATGTGAACCCAGAAATATTCAAGTAACCAATCTTATATGGATGATGGGGGTAAAATCCCAATCATGAAAGAGATGGCTGAGCTGGCACACCAGATGAAGGTCCTGGATCCACAAGTATCCCCAAGTTGCAGGCATGCTCCTTCAAGGTGGGGTACAATCCCACCTAGAGTAAAATGTTTAATCGATTCCACAATTTAAGACCCTATCTACCAGCTTTCATTCCTATATTTTCTGGATTGAGCTCCAGGGATATATTACATAGGGATTACATAGGGATATCCAATCGTGTTCAGGTGGTTAGTCATGGGATATAATGCTGTTAGAGCTGCAGCAGAGTCTATTATTTTGAGTATGAAATACTGGAATCCACCCAGAGCCTACAGGACAGGGCAAATTCATATAAAAAGCATGAGGAGAGACTACTATACATAGCCACTTGATTTTTACTACATTAAAAATATATCAGTGCAAAAAAGATGAAAACTATGTCTTGCCATTCAAACTTATGTACCTTAGAATACAGTTTGATGAGACTTACTCACAAGCAGTCATACAAGTGCAGTTTCAGATTTTTTTTTTTTTTTGGAGCCCACATTAAAATAGTATTCCACAAGGTACCTGAATAAGCTCAAAGAAATGTGCTTCACTTGGTAAAAAAAAAAAAGATGTTTCAAGTGCCAGGCACAGATACTGTGCGCATGGCACTTGTAAGCGATACAGAGAATCAGCCAGTCAGTTAATTTCACTCCTCTGTAATTCAAATATACTATCGATCTACAAACTCAGTGGGTGAGGAGCAATACAAGAGAAAGTGAACGTTGAGCTTTTTTTGTTACTCCTTTCCCCTTAGTTCCAATTTAGCTCTACAGTACTAAAACAAGATACAAAGAAAAGCTACAGCCTGAACAATCATTCCAGCGTATTTCACACACTGCAAATTTCTTATATGAAAAGTTCATAAACAGATCATCATGTAAGTCACTGAACATACTGAGCACAACTTCCCAGAGAACATACATATACAAGCAGGTTTCACAGTGTAAGATCCCACACTAAAGTATTGCCCTTGTAGGTTACCTATAACTTATGGAGCATTTAGATGATCATCAAACTCGCACAGACAAACCTCTAAATGCTAAAACTGTTAAGCTGACTATGTGGGCTCCTCATTACAACTAAAAACATCAAGCATACAATTTGAAACTTGAAAAAGCCGACGTACTTGCACCAAAGCTATCAGAACGACAGCCGCATGCGCCAGGTTTGTTAAAAGCCACCATCAGGAAAGAGCAACATGTCTTTATCTACTAGCAAGTTAGGGAGATACCGAAACGGTTCAAAGCGCTCGAATTCAGAAACCACCTGGATGTTAAACAAAAAAAAACACATCCCTCCAGCAGAACACCTACGAAAATGGGACGACAAAGCTCCGAAACGCACGGCACGTTTCTGAAACACCGCCCAATCTTAGTACTGCGAGTACGCGACCACCAGGCACAAGAGACCCCATTCGACATTGATCAGGAAAGGACCCAGTTCAGTTCGCTTCGCCCCGCCCTGCCCCGCCCCGCCCGAGGGAGCAAAGGGGACGAAACAAACTGTCGTTTTTTGTTTTGCTTCATCCCGAGCAAAGGTCCAGATTTTCACTAAATCCACCCGCGACCGACCTACTCCACCGCGTCCAAAGCTGCAAATCCTACGGAGCCCACCGGGACAAGGATGGCGAGAAGCGAAGGGACTATTCGTACAGGCCCCCAGCTCGGCCCCCAGAGAAAGAGAAGGCGCTAGCTCCCGACCTCTGCAGGTCGCCGTCGAGGGCACACCGGATCGCCCCCGCCCCGCCGCCCGTAGTCCGCTCTTTCCCCCGCTCTCAGTCGCGCCCTCACCTCAGAGCGCCACTTCGCTCGTCGACGACAACACCCTTGCCGCGCGCCCACTCTTTTGCCCGCTCGCGACTTCTCGGCTTTCCTCCCTTCGCCCGCCTCGCGCGGCGAACGCCATCACCCTCACACCCTTGCCACACACGTTTCTCTCATTGGCTGCCGCGGGCTTCCTGGGGCGGGGCTTTAGACGCTTAACCACGAGCCCGAAATCCGCAAATTCGGCGGTGGGCGGGGTTTCATACTCGGCGCGCCACACCCCAGGAGCGGGGGCGGCGCGGGCCCTAAAGCCTGGACTGCGAGCTGCTCCAGAAGGGCGTGGCGCTGGAGTCCTGATTTCTGCAGTTCAAGCGCGGCAATCTGAGTTTAGCGGCCACTGGAGAAGAATAATAGCGACGTTAGGGCGTTTTCCAAAGTAGTATCAGGATCGTTTTTAGTTGCGGGTGGCATAAGCGTCGCTTGTGAATGATGTTAATGCGGGATGGATGAGCAGAAGGCGGACAAGAGATCTCTTCAGAGGAACAGTGCCCACAAAGCACACGGCATTTTAAGCGCCTTAATTAGCAGAAGGGATAATTAAAAGGGGCCTTCCAGACAGAGGGGACACACACAAGAAGGCGCTAGGCTACAGTTCTGACCTCTTTCCCTCTTAACCGATTTGCTGCAATAAGAGAAAAGACGGCAGATAGGAAAACGCAGCGTCTTTCCCAGACGGAGAGGTTTTACTGCTAACAATAGGACAGCTTGTGCAGTGATTGCCTTTATTTAACGGATAGTCTGCGATAATTAAACACACAAAGGCCATGATGGAAAAATGTAGGAAGGTTACAAGTGCAAGATGATGCGTTTAGACTGCCCATAAAATTATGTGAAAGAGGCACGGCAATGGCACACTAAAAGACTGACCTGGAACCATCCTAGCTTCCTACTGTGCTGTCCCAGAGTGCTTCTGCTTTCAAGGATCTTAGCAATATCAGGCAAAAGGATCGCACAGCTATGCCATGTTTTCCTCTTTATCTGGGGTGTGTGTAGGGGGAAGGATGTGTCTTGGGGTTACAAATGTGGGGTGGTTATCAGTGGAAGACTACATTGCTTGGAACGCTTGTAAAATTAATGAATGAAGCCAGCCAACTAGCAGGCTAAAAGTCATTTCTGGACACATCCCCACACTTCAGCTCTTCCGCGAAACGAGTGAGATGAAGTTTTTGTTGTTGGCAACAGAGGGAGGGGGATAATAACAGCAATCCAAACTATGAAAGTGACACTTCTCATTGGTATAAAGAAAGGTTATAGCCAATCCCAAGTGTGTAAGCTCAAAGGAAAAAATAGGAACGGACTATAAAAAATAATTTCTGACACACAAAAATTGAAGAGTATCATAACCTTTTTTTAAAAAAGTGATACAACACACATTTAAAGCTGTATTTCTTTCACATATGCATTCTTGCAGAAGCACTTAGAGTGGCACTTGCTAAATGTGTCAGTATCATCTTACATGCAAAGAATTGACAGGAGACTTTAAAAAAAAAACAATTCTCTGTTGAAAAAGCAACAGAAAATTACCTTCATGGATGAATTCAAGTTTAACATAATTATGCATTTGGGGTTTTTCCCCTTTAGCATCTGGTTTTCTGAGATATTGAAGTTGAAAGAGCCCTTCCATACAAACTATTTCACATTAAAAGTATGTTTGACACTTGTAAAACACAATATGTATGTTTGCTCCTTTGCTCCTGATGTGAGGCCATACTTTTTCTGTGCATACCCAGGGAAATGTCTCCCGACCAAATAAAATGCATACCCAGGGAAATGTCTCCCAACCAAATAAAACATTTAGTGAAATGCAGTTGTGTGAGTTTCATGGATAAATATACACTTGATAATGTAGCTGCACAGTATCTTTTGACTGGTAGCACATTCAAAAACACCTTTAAGATTTCTGTGTACATAGTGATTGCTGCGGGTAGGCCTGGGACAAAAGCTCTTAAAGTCTGCCCTAGCAGCCTGCCCTTGGATCTTCATGTACTGCTTTTAAATGTCACATGGGTGCAGAACAAGACCTCTGTCATTCATGATCTAACCATGGATGAAGGAGCTAATCAAGCATGTAATACCTTAGAGCCGGGGTCTCAAACTCAACTTACCTGGGGGCCGCTGGAAGTAGAGTCTGGGTGAGGCTGGGCCGCATCAAGTATTCCACCACTGCGGTGGTGGTGGGCCGCTCATCCTGCGTTGCTCCCGGAGGCTGACCCGGGCGCCGCTGGCGCTTTGAAGGCCACAGGGCCCCTCCCCTGTGCCCCGCCCGTCCCGGCAATTGGCCCGCGGGCCGCGAGTTTGAGACCCCTGCCTTAGAGGTAGGTGGACAGACAGGGTGGAATTAGTCCATCTCATTTGTGATCACCAGGGTACTTTGTTCAGCATCAGGGTAGACTTGAGGTCCAGGGACTGAGAACTGCTATCGTCTACAAGGATTAAATCTATCTCTGTAGAGTTCCTGTCCATGTGACCACCAGTTTTGAGTAGCTGTGTCTTGCATTGCGTCAGTGGTACAGATTAGGGATTCTTTTGGTGAACTACCAACTCTGCTGCTCAATTGATTCTTTAGCTGAGCTCATAGAGGTGGTTTCAGATGTGAAGCTGAAATCTCCCAGGTTGTTGGGTTTGGGGGATGTCAACATTCATGCTGCAGGCTGAAGCAACTCCATGATGGGACTGAACCAACTTGTCTGAAGCAACTCCATGATGAGTATGGGACTGTTCCAACATGACACCTGTTCAGTACAGGGGCACACTCTAGATCAGGGGTCCTCAAACTTTTTCACTAGGGGGCCAGTTGAAAGCTGCCGGTGCTGGGTGTGGGCCGAAAAGGTGGAGCCGGCAGTGCTCACGGGCCGGGGCAGGGGTGGTGCATGCAGGCGCGAGCACTGAGGTGTGGGCGGGTAACAAGGTGAGGCAAGGTGCAGGTGGGCGCGTGCAGTGAGGGGAGGGGAGGCGGGGGCGGGCACGCTCCGCGAGGCAGGCGCATGAGGCAGCGGCTTGCTTGCTTGGAGATCATTTTCTCTGAATGAGCAAACCGCTGCCTCCCCACGCATGGGGGGAGATGGGTGGCAGGGGGCGCATGTGTGGGCGCGGGCACGGTGAGTTCAAATGGACATGGCGGGCCGGATCTGGCCCCTGGGCCGTAGTTTGAGGACCCATGCCCTAGATGGTTTATTTCAGTTGTGCATTAGAATTATGATCTGAAGCTGGGGGACTTTGATTTACTCCCTTTGTGAAGGTCAGATCACCATCTGTTAGATCACCATTGACAGAAGTTTTTCCCTTGACAAGAGTGAAAGACCTATTAGGATGGTCTTCTCCCAGAGGCTGATAGATTCATAGTTTCTAGGCGGAACTAGGGGGTTTACTGGCTGCTAACACCCAGCTTGAATACTGGAACACAGAAATATCCTGGACAGTTGACATGATCACTCCTAAGTGCCTTTTCTGTAATAGAGCTCTTATGGCTTAGTGGTATAGTTCAGAGCTGAGAGTGATAAAAAAGGAGACAGCTTGAGTGCAGATGGAGGAAAATACCTTGTTGTTGTTGTCGTCGCGAAGTCGTGTCCGACCCATTGCAACCCCATGGACAACATTCCTCCAGGCCCTCCTGTCCTCCACCATCTCCCGGAGTCCACCCAAGCTCACACCAACTGCTTCAGTGACTCCATCTAACCACCTCATCCTGTGCTGTCCCCTTCTTCTTTCGCCATCTATTGTTCCCAGCATTAGACTCTTCTCCAGGGAGTCCTTCCTTCTCATTAGGTGGCCAAAGTATTTGAGTTTCATCTTCAGTATCTGGCCTTCTAAAGAGCAGTCAGGGTTGATCTCTCTAGGACTGACCGTTTTGATCGCCTTGCGGTCCAAGGGACTCGCAGGAGTCTCTTCCAGCACCACAATTCAAAGGCCTCAATCCTTTTGCGTTCAGCCTTTCTTATGGTCCAGCTTTCACAGCCATACATTGCAACTGGGAAAACCATAGCCTTGACTATATGCACTTTTGTTGGCAGAGTGATGTCTCTGCTTTTTAGTATGCTGTCTAGATTTGCCATAGCTTTCCTCCCCAGGAGCAAGCCTCTTTTAATTTCTGGGCTGCAGTCCCCGTCTGCGGTGATCTTGGAGCCCAGGAAAATAAAATCTGTCACTACTGCCATTTCTTCCCCATCTATCTGCCAGGAAGTGAGAGGACCAGATGCCATTATCTTAGTTTTCATAATGTTGAGTTTCAAGCCAACTTTTGCACTCTCCTCCTTCACCCGCATCAAGAGGCTCTTTAGTTCCTCTTCACTTTCTGCCATGAGAGTGGTATCATCTGCATATCTGAGGTTGTTGATATTTCTCCCAGCAATCTTAATTCCATCTGTGATTCATCTAGCCCCGCCTTTCTCATGATGTGCTCTGCATATAAGTTAAATAGGCAGGGCGACAGTATACAGCCTTGCCAAACTCCTTTCTCAATCAGTGGTTCCGTGTCCAGTTCTCACTGTTGCTTCTTGACCCGCATATAGGTTTCTCAAAAGACAAATAAGATGGTCAGGGACTCCCATCTCTTTAAGAACTTGCCACAATTTGTTGTGATCCACACAATCAAAGGCTTTAGCATAGTCAGTGAAGCAGAACTAGATGTTTTTCTGGAACTCCCTAGCTTTCTCCATGATCCAGCGTATGTTTGCCATTTGATCTCTAGTTCCTCTGCCTCTTCGAAATCCTGCCTGTACTTCTGGTAGTTCTCGGTCCACATACTGCTGGAGCCTAGCTTGTAGGATTTTGAGCATCACTTTGCTAGCGTGTGAAATGAGTGCAATGGTGCGGTAGTTTGAACATTCTTTGGCATTGCCCTTCTTTGGGATCGGAATGTAAACTGACCTTTTCCAATCCTGTGGCCACTGCTGAGTTTTCCAAATTTGCTGGCATATTGAGTGTAGCACTTTTACTGCATCATCTTTTAGGATTTTGAATAGCTCAACTGGAATACTGTCGCCTCCACTAGCTTTGTTGTTGCTCAGACTTCCTAAGGTCCATTTGACTTCACATTCCAGGATGTCTGGCTCAAGGTCAGTGACTACCCCATCGTGGTTATCAGGGACTTTAAGCTCTTTCTTGTATAGTTCTTCTGTGTAATCTTGCCACCTCTTCTTAATCTCTTCTGCCTCTGTTAGGTCCCTGCCATTTTGGTCCTTTATCATGCCCATCTTTGCATGAAATGTTCCCTTCATATCTCCAATTTTCTTGAAAAGATCTCTGGTCCTCCCTATTCCATTGTTTTCTTCTATTTCTTTGCACTGTTCATTTAAGAAGGCATTCTTATCTCTTCTAGCTGTTCTCTGAAATTCTGCATTCAATTGGGTGTATCTTTCTCTTTCTCCCTTGCCTTTTGCTTCCCTTCTTTCCTCAGCTATTTGTAAAGCTTCCTCAGACAGCCATTTTGCTTTCTTGCATTTCTTTTTCTTTGGGATGGTTTTTAGTTGCTGCCTCTTATACAATGTTGAGAACCTCCATCCATCATTCTTCAGGCACTCTGTCTATCAGATCTAATTCCTTAAATCTATTTGTCACCTCTACTGTATATTCATCAGGGATATGATTTAGGTCATACCTGTGTGGCCTAGTGCTTTTCCCTACTTTCTTCAACTTAAGCCTAAATTTTGCAACCAGAAGCTCATGATCTGAGCCACAGTCAGCTCCTGGTCTAGTTTTTACTGACTGTATAGAGCTTTTCCATCTTTGGCTGCAGAGCACATAGTCAATCTGATTTCTGTGTTGACCGTCTGGTGATGTCCATGTGTAGAGTCGTCTCTTGGGTTGTTGGAAAAGAGTGTTTGCTATGACCATCGTATTCTCTTGACAGAATTCTACCAGCCTGTGCCCTGCTTCATTTTGTACTCCAAGGCCAAACTAGCCTGTTATTCCAGTTATCTTTTGGCTTCCTACTTTAGCATTCCAACCCCCCATGATGATAAGGACATCATTTTTTGGAGTTAATTCTAGAAGGTGTTGTATGCCTTCACAGAACTGGTCAACTTCAGCCTCTTCAGCACCAGTGGTCGGGGCATAGACTTGGACTATTGTGATGTTGAATGGTTTTCCTTGGATTCGAACTGAGATCATTCTGTCATTTTGAAGATTGTATCCCAGTACTGCTTTTCCTACTCTTTTATTGACTATGAAGGCTACTCCATTTCTTCTGAGGGATTCTTGCCCGCAGTAGTATACCTGATGGTCATCTGAATTAAATTCACCCATTCCTGTCCATTTTAGTTCACTGATTCCTAAGATGTTGATGTTCAGTCTTGTCATCTCTTGTTTGACCACATCCAGTTTGCCTTGATTCATGGATCTTACATTCCAGGTTCCTATGGAGTATAGATCTTTGCAGCATCAGACTCTCCTTTCACCACCAGATACATCGGCAACTGAGTGTCCTTTCGGCTTTGACCCAGTCGCTTCATTCTTTCTGGGGCTACTAGTACTAGCCCTCTGCTCTTCCCCAGTAGCATATTGGACACCTTCCGACCTGAGGGGCTCATCTTCCAGCATCATATCTTTTTGCCTTTCAGTACTGTCCATGGGGTTTTTATGGCAAAGATACTGGAGTGGGTTGCCATTTCCTTCTCCAGTGGAACACATTTTGTCAGAGCTCTCTGCTATGACCTGTCTGTCTTGGGTGGCCCTGCATGGCATAGTTCATAGCTTCATTGAGCTACAGAAGCCCCTTCGCCACAACAAGGCAGTGATCCATGAAGGAGGGAAAATACCTAGTGCAGTTGAATCCTGGCATGCACCTGTAATCAGGTGCATCATACATAGGGCACCAAGGGCAGCAAAACCAACAAATCTCATCACCTCTGTTCAATCTAGCAGAGCTCTTAGGATGGTCCAGGGGCTACTATATGAACACTTATGGACATTGTAGATCCATCTGAGGCCTGCTGTGATATACTTGCTAGGCCCTTACAGGACAAAAATATCTCGTATCCACTGGGACCAAGAAATGTTAAAGCAGTTGAATCAGGTGAGATACCGAAAGTACAGTCAGGCCAAGTTTTATTGGATTCATTATAGTTAGTACAGCTCAAGGAAGCTGAAAAAATACTTGGATGGGTTTGGGCAACCTTCTCTATGCTGTGTCCTTGCCCTGCTAGTTAATAAAAACCTTCAGGGAGAATACAGCTGGCTGGGCCAAGAGCTGATTAATGCCTCTTTGTGAGAGGGAGTGTTCCCATGCCATCTGAAAATGACAGTGGCAAGAGCATTCCTGAAGAAGCCCTCCTTGGACCTAGAAGATCTTAAAAACTTTAAGCCAGTGGCAAATGTTCCTTTCCTGGACAAGGTCTTTGAGTGGGTGGAGATCAACTCCAGGTACTCTTCAAAAAGACTGATTATATAGATCCATTTCAGGCTGCATTATAGCATGGGAACAGCTTTGAACTATGTTAGGAGAGAGATGGGGGAGTGCAACCCTATTTATACTCTGGGACATCTTTGCAGCTTTTGATACAGTTAACTGCACAATCCTTCTAGGGCAACTCAACTGGGAGAGGAGGTTACTGCATTGAAAGGTTCCCGTTTACTTGGATGGCCAGCTCTAGAGGGTGGTGCTTGAGGAATATTGTTGGTTCTGTGGATCCTCCAGCACAGGGTTTCTCAGGGGTTCATCTTAGCTCTTACGTAATTTAATATCTAGATGAAACTGCTGAGTGGGAATATCCAGAAGAGCATTGCCATCAGTATGCTGAAGACACATGGGTCTGCTGCTCACTTTCATCCTCATCAAGTGAGACTTCAGATGTAGTGAACTGGTGCCTCATTGTGACAATGGAGTGATTGAGGATTGATAAATTCAAGTTTGATTCAGACAAGACAGATGTTGTTTACCAGCAGTCCTTTTAACTGGCTGTAGAGTTCTCAACTTAATAATTTTAGGCCAGTGGCAAACGTCCTGGGCAAGGTTCTTGAGTAGGTGGTTGCAAGCTCCAGGAACTCTTGGACAACACTGATTATCTAAATCTATTTCAGTTGGGGTTCAGGCCTGGTTTTGGCACAGAAACAGCTTTGGTTGTCCTGTATAATGATGTATGGAAAAAGACAGCAGGAGGGTGATCCTGGACCTCTTGGTGACTTTTGTTACCATCATCCATGGAATGGTTCTCCCCTTCTTGCCCCAAAGCTGCAAACAACAGACAGTCTCTTCACAATACGGTTTGTTTATGGGTACTTCATAGCTGCAAGACAGTGTAACACTCTAGGCTCCCTTGTAAGCTATGCCTTTGTGCATAGGAATGACGGTTGAATCCAACTTAGGGACTTCTCCCCAAAACGCTTTCAGTAATTCTGGGGGTTCCACTCTCAGGATGTCTCCCACTGTTGTAGGGCCAGACGGCAGTCCATGGGGTCATGGACTGGGCAAGGGAAGGGCTTGTCGTCCTCCTCCTCTTTCTCCTCCTCCCAGAACATTTCCACTCTCCTGGTCAGCCTGGAAACCTGTTAGCAACAATCCTGAAGGCATTTCAGAGGTTTCGGCCTGGTTTCCCAAAACTCCCATTTCTGTCTCAAGGTCCCATTACCTTTCAAAATCCCAGTCCTGTTCACCCTGGGATACCTGCCAAGACTGGTGATTGGCTCCCTCACTGCAGTATCTTCCAGGAGCGACTGACTGAACTGTGGGGACACTGCACTGCAGCGGTTCTGCTCCTATTTGGATGGAAGGCTGCAGAAGGGGGGGGGGTGCCTGGACGATATTGTTCTGTCTCTTGGACTCCCCAGTGTGGGGTTCCTCAGGGGCCAGCCTTGTCCCCCATGCTGTTAAGGTCTACATGAAACTGTTCAGTGGGGTTATCCAGAGTTTTGGAGCTTGTTGCCATGAGTATGCAGATGGCACACAGCTCTAGTATTCTTTTTATCTTCAGCAGGTTAGGCTGTGGCTGTGCTAAACCAGTGCCTGGCTGTGACAATGGATGGGATGAAGGCTAACAAACTGAAGCTCTAGAAGACAGGGAAGGGAGGAAATCAGGTCAGGGTACATCATATTCTGGCAGAACTCCAGCCTCCTTCCCTCTCTAGCCAAAGTGTTTCATCTGGACGACTAAAATCAGCAGTCTGATTTTGGAGATATGGAATCAAAAATTGCTTCTGCATTCCTCCAGCCCTGCATAAGCTGCCCATACTATTCTGCCTTCAGAGGTTTACAAGCACATCCACTGGATTGTGCTTTAAATTATTAACCCCTGCCCCCATTTTCAGTTACTTGATGAGCAATAGGCTGTAAATCTATAGCTGATTCATTTGTTTAATGTAATGTACTTTAATGTACCCCTCCACTCATGAGTGCTCAAGATGCTTTACAATACAAACATAAAAAATTAAAAAGTTAATAATGACATTCTCACAAAAGCACAATAATAGCAAAAGCCACAAGTTAGCATGTCTTAGTAAATAAACATGTTTCAGTCACTAGCAAAAGCTATAATGCAAGATAGCCAATCTGATCTCCAGCTGGAGAGAGTTCAGAGATGCAAACACCACAACACAAAGATCTATTCTGATTGAAGATACCACACTAAAAGTCCTCACCAGAACATTTTTGCTTACAGAGATGTTTATCCTGCTTTTGCACGGAGAGTTCAAGGTAGCTTGCATCACATATTTGTTTTTTTTTTAATTCATGCAAAACACAGTCAACAAAGCAAACACATTTAATTAGAAACAATAGCAGCAACACTTAGAAAAAACAAAGTTAACTGAAAGTCAGATGAAAAGTTTGCTGGAACAAAATCATGTTTGAGCTTCCAGCAAAATACCAATAGAGAGAGGGCAAGATGTATCTTGTGTGCCAAGGAGTTCTATAATCTGGGCATTACATACAGAAAGGGTGGTTTCCTGTGTACAGGAAGGTTGATACACTAGAAAGAGCTCTCAGATCTGAAATGTGCAAGATCCAGGCCAATAGACTCCAACAGCAAACAAAAAGTGCAGTCATGTTGATGTGGGATTAATACAGTCTCTACTCTATAGTTGTATTGTAGGTCTGCAGGCTAACCAAACTTTCCATACTGTTTAAGGGCAATGCCAAGTAAAGCACATTGAAGTAATTGATGGAGAAAGGAGGCAAGGTCCTGATCTGAAACATAGCTATCCCAGCAGGCTCACCAACCAAAGCTGGCAAAAAAGGACACCACCACCTGCCAGGCAGGATCTAGGAGGAACCCATAGTATGACCATGTTGCCCTCCTGTGCAGCCCTTTGGCAGAAGTGTATATCTAACTGGGATATTTTAAAATATCGTGAGTAATAATACTGTTCTAATCCAACACCAACACACGCACACACTTACATGCCTGGTTTGCTTATAATCCTGAATTAAGGGTTATTTAAACTATAGTTTGTTGCCCTCTCCAGAGTTTTCTGGCAGACAGTTACACAAAGCATGGTTTTCTCAGTCCCTGAGTTGTTTGTCTCCCCTTTTTGCCCATTCCCTTCATATATCCCAGCTGCTTTTGTGACACCACAGTACTGGCATCTGGCTATACCTGTTATCAGCTATTGCCTGTTACCTTTGTAGTCTAGCAAAAAAATATCTTCTGTGTTCACATATACAAGCAGCCCACCGATTAGACAACCCAGAATCCACAACCCAACAACAAATCAAATCAAATCAAATCAAATCAAATCAAATCATGGATTCTTTTTGTGGGTAGTTCATTGTCAATGATCCATTGTTAGCCCATAGTTCTAAATACACACATAACAACCCACAATTCAGCAAGAGTCTCCTCATTAGACAGGAACAAGTCCGCTGTTCATGGATACAGATTTCTCCACTGGGCCAGCATTAGGGGTAGGCATATTTAGCCCACACCCCAGCAGGGTCTGAGTATCAAGAACCCCCTGGAGTCACTTCTCTCCACTATTGCAATCTGTTTTGGGTTTTTTTTAACTTTTCCCTTGCTCTGATGCAGACAACAGCAGTGGTGAGAAGAGGAACAGTAGATGTCATTGTCTTCATACTCATGGGCTCTATACCTAACAGCCATGAAAAGGACAATTCTGATAAGAGGAATAACAGCAGCTAGTGACCATGGCAATGAGAATGTAGACTCAGTGAGGAAGGCGGACTACTGAGGAGGTCTTGTGCGAAGGTCCTCAAAAACCTGAAGCCAGCACTGCTCCCCCCTACCCTTGTAAAGGATGTATAGCAAAATGCACACTGGTGTTATGTTGCCACAAAACTGCTTTGCCGAAATACTGCACTGTATGAATGTTCTCAGATCGTTTATGGAGTTCACCACCCTTTTGTGCTCGTGGCAGTGCAACATGACTTACCAGTTTGCTGCGTATATACTGCCCGTGTAGGAAAAAAATGCTAACGGCTGCAGCATGTTTAAAAGAGCAATTTACAAAGCATAAATTTATTCTTAGGTAGAATCAGACAACTATATATTGCAGGAGCGGTCAGACCTGCTCAACGGAAGAGCGACATATGGTAAATGTCAGCTATTTGGGAGCGGCAAGCAGGTGCCTGTCGGGGGTGGGGGCAGCAAGGTGCAACAGAAAGAGCCACATGCAGCTCCCAAGCCTCAGTTTGGCCACTGCTGGTATACTCCATACTTTACTAGCATCATACTTGTAACCACAACCAAATCACTTTCCATGTAGTGCTCACATTTTCTGAGGATGAGGATGATATCAAAGAGGGTGGAGAAAAAGCAGAATTGTCAAAATTACATTTGACAGAAGGTAATAAAGTGGTAGACACATTTCTAACACACACTCCATAAAGCAAGCTTAATTTAGTCCAGCAGTCTATTAGCAGTGGCACCAGGGTTTTGGTGAAATTGAATAAATAGTTAGAATTATCCAATTTAGATTTTTAAAAATTATTTTAATGTATTATTATTATTATTCCAAAATAATTGGCAATTCACAGATTTACACAAGTAGAATCACAGGTCCATGCTCCAAAGTCTTTCTAGTTTACATATTGACAGTGGAGACTCCAAGGTGAAACCAGGAAAGGCAAGGTGACTTACCTGTTCCTAGACTTAAGATGCTTTCGTACAAAGAAGTCCTAGCTGTAGCAATCGTAATGTACTGCACAGCTATTCTGCCTCTTCCTTAATAAATTTTCTTTGGTTAGAAAAAAGATGGAAGCATTCATGTGAAAACTCTGAACCCCAGATAAAATTCTGTAAATAAGACATGGCCATGGAATTATAAACACCCTAGAAACACCTTTATTTTGTGGACTAAGATGGATTAAATTTTCATGGGAAAATGAGTTTTTAGGAGCCTAGTTCTTAAATTTGA
Source organism: Varanus komodoensis (assembly GCF_004798865.1). Taxonomy (NCBI): domain Eukaryota; kingdom Metazoa; phylum Chordata; class Lepidosauria; order Squamata; family Varanidae; genus Varanus; species Varanus komodoensis. The sequence continues at coordinate 612,046 of NW_025335661.1, forward strand.
TCCTAGATTACGAATCCAGCCATACCTGACTCATGAGCTTGGGAAAACAGTGCTTATCAAGAAAAATAATTTGGAACATTCTTCCTGTTGTGGATGATTTTCCCGTTTTCCTAGCTGTCTCTGACAATGTCTTTCCCTAATTCTATTGCATAAGAGATATGTACTTTTCCAGGGCGGTGGCTTAGTTTTTAAAAAGCTTGCTATATCCATTCCTGGTAGTGCTAAAAAGCCATCAGCATGTAGTAATGGGTGTGGCTTGGTTGTGTGTTGTGGGGGAAGGGCAGAAATCTCTGATAAAAACAAAGCAAGTTCACTACATAGCTGTTAGTCCCATTTTGAAAAGATGTACCGTATTTTTCGCTCTATAAGACGCACTTTCCCCCCCTCAAAAGTAAGGGGAAATGTCTGTGTGTCTTATAGAGCGAATGTGTGTGTGCAGCAAGTCTGTCAGATGTGCAGCATGGTGTGCCCGACGCCCGGGACATGTAATACCACCCCCCGGGACGCTGCCGGCCCCCCTGCACCACCTGGCCGGCACGTGCTTGGCGTGCCCTGCTCCGCCCCCCCCCCCCCCCCCGGCACCCATGAGAGCTGTGCCGCTCAGGGGGAGGGGTACGGAGGAGCAGGAGCCGTGGGCTTTAACCCGCCGGCCGCCACGGAGAGACGGACTGGGACGGATTGCCCACCCCCACCACCCACCGCCCACAGGTCGGTGTGTGTTTTCAAGTCTTTTAATGAAGCCCATGGGGAAGTGATGGGGAATGTGCCTGTGATTATCAGGAAGCTTTCCATGGATCAGAACAGTGCCTGCTTTATTAAGTTAATAGAAGGACCAGTATCTGTTGGTTGATCAGACACATTTTTTTTAGGATCAGTGGATATTTGAACAGCATTACCTTCGTGTATGAAGTTTATTCTTCAAAGGCTACTTAGTCTGCTGTGTGTTTGATTTACTGTAAATATCTCATTTTTTGTCAGAAGTTTTTTTCTATTATTTACTAGTAGGGCAGTGTGGACATTACTGGCTTTTTTAGATTTGTTATTGAATTGTCTGCAGCAGCTCTTGTATAACTGGTGTAGATTGTGGATTCCTTCAATAATTCCACTACTGGCTAAGAAAGTGATGTCAGTGATTGTGAGCAACAGAGCTTCATAAATTCTGACTCTAGCGCTGATGAGTTCTATGGGTTCAACAAAAACTAGAAGAGTACTCGAACTTTAAAGTCTCTCTTTTGTTAATGACAGTGATGATGGTTCTTAATGCCACTATTGACTGCTGTTCACTTTACAAGGTTGAAATACGGTATTACTGTATTCTGTTATAGTTTATTAAATAGTTTAGTAAACCATTTGATTCAGAATATTTTTTTTCTTGTTTTCCTCCTCTAAAAACTAGGTGCGTCTTATGGTCAGGTGCAACTTATAGAGCGAAAAATACAGTAATTAGGATAATTTTATTCAAACAATTCATAAACACCAACTGAGAGAACTTTAGTTTAAATCATGGAAACAAGCTGTGATCCACATTCACAATCTAGTTGTCAGCATTCTTATCTTTCATCTGTATTATAAAAAACACAATTATATCCAGCCTAGAGTAAGTTTACAATTCAAATGTAATTCTTATAAATGTATCTCATTATCATTGTTAATCTGCCAGTGGACATAAAAGCTACAGCTACAGCATCATGTTCACCTTTGCAGGAAGAGTGAATCATTCTCATTCTCTTGTAAACATTTAGGTCAAAGACATTGTTTAGGGTTTTTTTCCCCTTCCAGTTTTCAAAGGTAGAAGCAGCCCTAAACCTATTCACCAACTGTTTCCTACAAGGGCCAAACAGATGTGTCTTGGAAAACCCATGACCCTCTCACTGTAGACTCACTGACCCTCAAGAACTGGGATTCAGAAGAACTCCTTTAATTCTGGAGGTCATCATGACTGTTATCCCCATGTCTGTGAATTTGTCAGTTAGCTTCTAAAACCCTTTAAGATAGTAGTTACCTCCAAATATTATGGTAACTTCCACATTTTATCTACACCCTGTGTGAAGCAGCATCTGTGAATCTGTGGATTTTCCCACAAATCAGTTTCATGAGATGAATACAGGTATTATAAAAGGTGGAAAAAAGTATCTCCCTAACCAGTTTTTTCATACTATGCATAACTTTATACATCTCAATTATACCCCCTTTCCATTTATCTTTTTTTAACTAAAAAGCCCCAAGGTTGGAGTCTTTCCAGGTTGTAGAGTTGCTCCAGCCTCCAGGTTGTCTTGGTTGCCCCTTTCAGCACCTTTTCCATCATCTCCTTTTTGAGATGCAGCAACCAGAACCATTAATGGTTTTCCAAGAATAATCAAAACATATATTTGTATAGGAGCATAACATAACATTGATAGTTTTATTTTCATATTTCAAACCAATGAAATGTGAAAATTTGAACTATGCCAATGAAGTATGCAGCACAATACCAAGATATTTTTTCTTGGCAGCCTAAATGTAAAGTTCAGATTTTTCTTTGCATCACTGTGCATTATTTTATGCAATTTTTCACTAAAATGCATTTGCAAGTTACTGTACATCTAATTAGCCTCAAGATATCATTTTTGAGGTTTTCTTACAACCTTTTGATTTCACCATGCAGAATTCACACTCTTGGATACTTTATTATGCACCCATAATACTAGGTCATTTATAAAAAACTTTAGATCAAACAGTTCCTTGGAGGATCTTACTTCTTTTTTTATTAACAGAAATAGAATACAAAAAAGAAGTGTGTGTGTGTGTGTGTGTAAAATAAAATAGCTAAGGAATTCTGGACAAGTATAACCAATGCATTCAAGCCTGCAAATTTGAAGAGATCACAAATGCCTATCTTTCTGCCATCCGATATTCTATGGAAGGTCAGAAAAAGGGAAATTATTATTTTGTATAGCACTTCAAATCTATTAGAAATCATCAACAACTTGTAAAAGAACTTCCTTTTACATCATATTAATTATACTGGGTATAATAGAATTTCTATTTATTTTTTTAAAACTTTTATATATCATCCCATCATTTACATCTTGGGATGGTTTACAAGAACCATTTGCCATTAAATTCTTCAGTCAGTCTTCTGTTTACATAATTAATTAATTTTGCCATCATTGCATACTCTTCCAACTTATTTTTCCAGTCTTCAATTGTTGGGGAGTCTGATGTTTTCCATTTAGAGACAATTATAATTCTTACTACAGTTCTCATATATTTAAATAACTCCAACATATCATTCAAAAAGTCTTTGGCATCATGTTCAAGAGCATATTCTTAGGACTCACAGGAAACTTAGTTTTAAAAGGGTTTTTTTTTTGTATTTCCACATGTATCAACTTCCAGAATCTTTTAATTGTTTCACAAGTCCACCACATATGGTATAAAGTTCCATCCACCCTGCTACATTTCCAACATTTTCCACTGTAGTTCATATTTTTTTTCTATCTCTTTTGGAGTAATAACCACCGAAAAAACATACCAATTTTCTCTTAGCACTTGGCTAGCTGTGAATTTAATGTCTTTCTTCCATAAAGCTTTGCATTGATGAGGTGATATTTCTTCTCCAAGATTTTGCTTTTAAACTGTCATACATTTTTTGTCTTGCTGATTTTCAGTATCAAGCTGAAGTAACTACTTATAAAGTGTTCCTAATGAATGATCATTTTGTTGTGTAATCAACTTTTCAAAATCTGTCAAATCTTTTACCTTTCCCTAATTATATTTCCCCTTTCAGTCTTGAAACCAATTGGCAGTAAACAAACCATTGTATTTTTTTTTTCCTTCATCTTTTAGTTGTTGCCAAGATTTGACTCGTCCTTGTCGGTTGATCATATCCCCATAGTTATAAAATCATTATTTTTCCTTTTCTGTATGCTTCAACTGGGAACATCAGAGGATAGTTTGGAGGACTAATTTCTTTTTCTCATGAAATACCAAATTTGTATTAGGCAGTCTCTTAATGCATGATTATTATTTGATATCAAGACCTTTTCAACTGACTCTTTCACCCATAAAAAGTTGTGTATTCCATCTTCAAGATCTGCTATTTCTAACTTCTAGCCTATCATTAGCATTTAGAATCCAATCTGTAATCCAAGCCTGGCCAGCTGCATAGTAATATAGTTTTAAATTAGTTGCTGCAAGGCCTCCTTTTCATCCTGAAGGGTTTTTAATCTAATGCTCGGCCTTTTGTCATTCCAAATAAAAGTATTTAGTTGTCTTTGTCACTTTTGAAGAGTTTATCCTGATATAGAAATTGGTATCATCTGAAATAGAAAATTCAATTTGGATAGTATGTTCATTTTTATAATGGAAATTCTTCCCAATCACGATACTTTTAATTTAGTCTATTTTTGTAGATCATTTTGGGTCTTCATGTTATTTGGTAATTATCTTGAAATAATGCATCATTGTGTCCTGTTACATTCATTCCTAAATATTTAACCAGGTTTAAGGTTATTTTGCATCCTGACATCTATTTTATATTTTCCTCTTCCTGTTTTGTTGAAACATTTAATATAATTTGGGGGGGGGGGGTTTCTTATTAACCTTATAGCCAGAATAGAGTCCAAATTTTTCAGTTTGCTCTGTCATTTGCTAATAGACTGATGTGGATTTAGAATGGTCAAGACTATATCATCAGCATAACATTTCATTTTATATTCTCCTTCATCTGCTTTTAATCCTGATGATCTCACTTCTTTATTCTGCCCCTGACATTGTGATAATTGCTTATTATGTATAAACTCCTAAGAGAAACCAATCTTATCTCCTGAAAGGAACCTATCTTACCTCCTTAATTTAGTGAGGAGCTTTTGATGAATGACTTCATGGTAGGCATGTCATGAGCAAAGCCAGCTGGAGCCAGGGGTCAAGCTAGATGGCCCAGGAGACCCCTTTTGACTCACCCTGTTTCTGTTGTTGTTTTTTTTTAAAACTCAGGAATACAACTGGGATAGTTTAACCTGGAGTCCTGCACTGAGCAGAGGGTTGGATCCAAAAGGGCTCTGGCCCCTTCTAACTATACAATTCTATGATTCTATGACTTGTGTTAATTCCCCTCTATCCATGTGCCTGCTGGTACCCTTTAAAAAAAACCCTCTAAAAGTTACCCTTTGCAGATGCCAATCTTTTTCTACAAGAAGTATTTTATTTGACTGATAATTTCATTTGTAATAATGTTTTCCAATTTACCGAAAACCTAAGTTAAGTATCCTGTAATTGCCTGGAGTCTTCCCATCCCCTGCGCCATTCCTCTTCTAAAAATTGCTGTCACATTGGCTGCTTTCCAGGCCTCTGGTATGAAGTCTATTATTAGAAAGAAGTTATATGTTTTTGTTAGAAGATCGGCAATTTCACATGTGAGTTCTTTGAGAAGTCTCAGATAGACCAAGTGGTTCAAATGCGTTAACACCCAAAACATGGATGTTGAAAATGGCAACAGGGATCTATACAGTGTGGCAGCCTTCAGTTTTTTAAAAGAGAAGGATCTAAAACTTTAATTTTTAAAAACATCTCAAAGTGTTGACTCACATTTTTCATTTCTTCTTTTTAATGGTAACATGCAGAAATATTTGGCATGATTGCATATGATTTTATGTAAGCACACAAAGATTTTTGGAACACAGGTAATTGCATGCACATAATTAGTATACATGTAATTACCTGCATGTTAAGGTATTTACATAATTCTGCACCACAAATTGTACCCTTTCATTAATATACAGTTTAAATGACTAAATTCTGTTTGGATGTACAATATGAAGATATTTGCATATTGCACTTGCAAGTATTAATGCATGGCTTATTAGATTACTTGCTTGTGAGTTCATAAGAGGGTGTTCCCAGTTTCAAAACAGCCCCCAGAGCAGAATTTTTAAATAGAAAACTTATTTGATATAAACAGAATATATACCAAATGTTAGAGTTAGAAAAGCCTAACTTGATTTACAAGTTATAGACATAGTTTATGCATATAGAATTGATACAGCCTATAATAGGCCCAGGGGTTGGGCAAGAGACAAAATTTATGTCCTTGGGTTTTGAGAGTCTGTTACTATCACCTGCCTGAAATAAGAGGCATGTTGGTTGCCAGGAGTGAACTATTTTTTGGTTCTTTTACACTACAGAAGTGTCGACACCCTGTCATTTGTACTGTTTGGGAAACTGACAGTAGAGTTCCTGCCCACATGAACCAATGTAATTTTCTGAGCCCAAAGAGTATAATAAAAAATTACTAAAGTTAACGTTACTTGTTCCTATATGCCTAGTTTAGCATTTTTAAAGCATCCATGCTGTCCTACTTGTGGCAGCATCGTCTCCTTTTCTGACACAGCAGCTTCATGATCTGATGCATGTCCAAGTACCCACAACTCCCAGTATTGTTCACTACTGCTCAATTAAAGGTTGTAATGGTGTTTTTAAAGCAAGGAAACATCCATGTGGGGAGTGGGGAAGATACTTCTGTGTCCCAACAGAAAAGGAGAAATATTCTCAGGTCTTAATAATTTTATTTTTATTATGTCCAATGTGTTTTAGAAAGAACTTTCCTTCCTGAAGAAGTTGCATATTTTTCTCTAACCCAGTCACAAAAAACATTTCCAATGCTTTTCAAGGAGCATTTTGAGACAGAAGAAGAATTAGAAAGCTTTTATATATTTTAAAGCAACAGCTTTACTTGTTTTTCTCTTTCTTCTGTAGCCAACAGTTCTTCTAAAGTAGCTTCTCCATGCCCGGCATAAGAGTTAGCGTACGAGCCAATACTCAGAGTCTGTCTGTAACTTTGGGGTCTTTCCTTTTGGGGCAAAGAGAATAAATATGACAGTGGTGGAATCATCCTATATATCCATAGAAGTATGACATGCGCCATAACAGTCTTCGGTGGCAAAGTCCCAATTTGCCCATGTGTCAAGTGCAAGAAGCAGCATGAGCAATGCCTAAACCTTTTCTCACTTTTCTGAAGATGCCATGGGGCAATGCTTGCCTGCATCTGAGGAAGCCGTTAACTGAGTTGTAAGGCAATCATGGCCATAGACTCCAAATTGTCATGCATGGATAACTCCAAGTACCTTCAGAATAAGGGCTCCTACTACTACCTATCAAAAGGCTTAGGGTTAGGGTTAGAATCCAAAGCCTGGCTCCTTCCTTCTGTGACCCAAGAAGTTGTTATATATGGCCACCAACAGTTTTCTTTGCTAGTTGGGGCTGCTCCATTTCAGGCAGGATTTCACAGTCTATAGTGGTATTTTCTGGATCACAGGGAAATATGAATAGGCTGTGCCGAGCTGTTTCAGTGACTAAAGTTTAGAGAACTATCATTTGTGGAGAGCAGAAAGCCACTTTTTAAAATTAAAAACAGCTTATGCAGATATTTGTGTGCTCCAATACATGTAACTACACCCAGGCAACCACAAATGTAAAAGTATATATGAGTAAAAATATATGAGCAAGAAAACAGAGAAAAGGCAGGCTGATTACTTGTAACTGGGGGTCATTTGTACAGTCACATATATGGGCTCTGCATGTGAATGAAGCCTCCTGAAATGTTTTTGGCAGGAATCCCACCATCCTAATATACAACTCCTTAAGAAGTTCCAGCTTCTTACTTCAGTTCCCTGAAACTGACATTGTAGCTTCAGAACCTAATAAAATGCAATTTGCTACCATATATACTTAAAATCAATACCAGCACAAAGTCTATTTCCTTTAAAAAAAACTGTATGAGACTAAACAAGAACTGGGGAAGGAGGGTGGGTTGTATGAATGCAAAATGGCCCATTCAAAGAAACATAATTACAGGTAAGCATCTTGCCTTTCTTCTTTGTGGTTTCCATGCACTGTACATATGGTGAGTGTGAAGGAAGGATGGAGCAGGGCCCTCAGCAAAGGACTCAAGCTCCTCATCCCTGGTTCATTAATCTGCACCACTTTAGGATTTAGCACTGATTTATCTGAAACAATCCCACTAAGCTGGTAGAAAGAGGGTTTTGTTGTTGTTTTTGTTCTTTAAGGGAATGGACTGCTAGGATTTAAAAGGGAAGGGGAAAGTGAAAGGCAATAAAAAGAGCCAAGGTAAAATAATAAAACAGATTAACACCATGATCTCAAACATTTCGCCCAACAAAGAAAATAACAAAATGGTCCTGATGGTACATCGCCTTAGCAACAGGTCTCTCATGAGTAGAGGTCCAGCAGGTTTGATCAAACAGGAAGTCCCCAGACAGACTCTTGTCTTACAGAGACCCATTCCACATGCCTGTATTTTATCCACTTCCTAGCAATAGATTCCCAACAGCAGATCTTAGGATGGCCTGCTATTTCACCTGTCATCTCCTGCCTGGTCTTTGTCCCAGCTGCAGGCAATCAAGACTTGAAAGTTTAAGGCTATAACACCTGACATTTGAGGTTATGCTCACCTCCTTCCTTGATAAGTACAGAAAATAAATTATTTACTTTTCCAACCTTTACTGTTAGGTTCAGTAGGTGAATGAAGAAAAGACCAGCCAGTGCAATTAACCTCTTGGGTTCCCATCTCCAGGCTTCTTCACTATGAACAACAAACTGACTTCTTGGAGAGGGGTTAGTTGTCATCGCAACAGAGAGGAAAGTACTGCTGTCTGTAGTCTGAGAGTAGTCTACTTGGGCTCAAAAATCCAGATTATAATGTTGATGAAGACAGATGGAGTGGCCCAAGTTGTTGCTTAACAGAATTTGGGTAGAGTAATGTCATATCCAAATGTCACAGTTTAGTGGTCCCTCTGGTGGAGTTAGCAGGCACCTTCTCAAGAGGATCAATGCCTGTAAGCTCCTAAAGCAGGGAAATTATATGCACTATCCAAGAGGCAAAATGCTGCAATTATATTGGCAGTTCTTTGCACACCTTCTTTGCAGAACAATGGAAACCCTCAGATCAAGACTAGGCTAAAGCCTAGAGGCTAAAGCCCATCTTCTGTCCAAATAATGTAAAGTATGCTCCAGTGAAGAAGAAAAAGAAGGGGGAAAGTCTTGAAGGGTGATATCCTGATCTAGATGGAAGTATATAGGTACCTTTGGAAGGAAGGAGAGATCAGCATCAAGCACCACCTTGCCATGATTCAAAGGAGGACCAAGTCTCAGAGCACACAATTCACTGAGAGCCAGTGGAGTATAGTGGTTAAGAACATGGAACTGGGATTCAGGTAATCAGGGTTCTAGTCCCCACTCAGCCATGGAGCCAATTGGGTGTCAGTTTCAGCCAAGTCACAGACTCTCAGCCCAAACTACCTCACAGATGCTGTTGTGGAGAGCAGAAGGAGAATGATGGAGATAAGATGGAGAGCAGAAGGAGAATGATGTAAGTCACCTTGAGTTCTTTAAAAGAAAAAGGCAGAATATTCAAAGCCAGCCTATGTGTGTAATGCACAGAGACCATGAAGAATAATATGGAAAAAAGGAGAACAAAATTTAATCCATAAAGATGGAAGAGAGCCAGTGTGGCATAGTGGTTAAGAGCGTGGGACTGGGACTCAGACGACCCGGGTTCTAGTCCCCGCTCAGCCATGGAGCCAACTGGGTGACTTTGGGCCAGTCACAGACTCTCAGCCCAACCTACCTCACAGGGTGGTTGTTGTGGGGATAAGATGGAGGAGAAGATGTAAGCTGCCTTGAGCCCTTTGTAGGAAAAAGGCAGGATATAAACCAAAAAAAAAAAAAAAAGAGCACAGCTTCCTATATTATAGTTAAATGTAAATGTTGCTTATCTTTTAAACTGTCACTATGCAAGTTAACAAAAGGCCCGTGTAAAATGTTATTTCAAATAGTGCTGTAGAAATCTCAATAAGACCACATACTTTTATTCAGTACCTCAAACATGCTATATATTATAGCAGCCTAGAATCCAATTTGTGTAATAAAATATTAGGAACAGTGTAAATCAAATAGAGCATTATTGCAATCTAATTTATTAGATTTTAATAATACATCTTGTGTCCATATAAACACATCTGCTGTTTCAGCTAGTTTTTAACATTAAAAATAGACTGTTCAAACATTGCATTGAAGATATATTGGTACATGTTCACACACATACTTGTTCTACCACTTCCATCAGTTCTCTTGTTGTAACAGGTTGTTACACCCCAAAAGGATCAGTTTACAATGGATGGAAGCAATACAATAATGTCCACTGAAGTGCTCAAAACGAAAGGTAGTTAACAGACCAACACTGCAGAAAGTTGCGATATTGAAGCCCATTCAACCACAGAAAAGCTGGTTGAGCTTGTGAGCAAAAAAGCGGTAGCTATTGCCCTCTAGTGGGAAGGTTTTCCAACTACATGATACCAGATTAATAACGCAATTACACAAGCTTACTCAGAAGTAAACCTCCCTGTGTTAAGGGGCTTACTGTCAGGTATAAGTGCAAGCTACATTTGGATTCTGGTATCTATATAAGTTATCAGCATAAGTTTTAGCTTTCCTGCCCTTCTCCAGTTTGTACCCTGAGTTGGTGGAACAAATTAGAAGTGAGATGTTCCTCATTTTAAACTGGATTGCCATATTTTACAGTCAGGCCTTCAATATTTGTTTCAGCACTTTACTTGGACTCCAACATTTGAAATAGTAAATACATCAACTGGTTTTCTGTTCTTTTTTTGTTCCATTATTTTCATCTACCATTTTATTTTCCTTAAGGTCTTAACTGTGCATAGCACATTGTGTCTGATTTCAAATACATTTGAGACTACAGTAGAATGCATTGGAAGGACAGTCTTTTTCCAAAAACAATATTAAGAACAGGAGACAATGCCAGCCACAAGCCCACCATTCAGGTCACACACAGCTTCTATGTGATCTCCATCAACTTGGGCATGATGTGGAGAGCAATGGGATGACACACCACCCATTAATTGCAAGGGTTGAATTGACTGATCTGCCTGACTAGGCAAGTGTCCCTATGCATATCCCCTCCTGAAGTTGTGTGCTTTGTAAATGACCACATCTTACTGTTGGTGCTAAACAAGTCAAAAGGCAACCTGCACTTGGAATTGATTTTCTTTGTTCCCTGTTGTCCTGGGTACAAACTACCAAAGTGGTAGTACATCTTGAGATTGTACACAATGCTCTGCTTAGTATGCAAATATCAGGCATTCCTGAGGACAAACATATCTTTCTGATCTGTGTTAGGCATGCAAGTGCTCTGAAAGGTCTTTGTTGATTAGTTTTATTCTTTATTCCATCACATTAGTTGCACCTGATTGTGCAGGATTGCCTAGGGTGGAGTTCAAGGAAAAGCTACTTAAAACCTATTTGGCTGTACTTTTAATCAATGTTAGCCTATTATTTAAAAGATGACTTCTGGCTGCCTCTGGGTAAGTAATTCCCTTAACAAACATTTCAGTGTTTCTAATCGTGACTTCTGACTCTAGGAGTGGTTCAATCCAGTACTCACATCATAAGAACCAAGCTAATTAGTTTCTTTTCTGTGTGATTTGCAGTAGATCAGCAAGGATTTCCAACTCTCAATTATTTCACAGTAGCAGTGACAAAATGATTAACTTCCACCCTTAAATACTCCAGTGATGAAGAAATGTTGGGTGACAAGGAGTGCGTTTTTGTGCAGAAGTACTGTTAACTCTATTGTAGCTGAAGCGGCATTCACAAAAACAGATGTCTCTTTAGGCACTCTTTAGGGGTGGCACGGAGTTCCAGAAAACTAATCCTCCACATTCTTTCAGAATGAAGCATAAGCAAGCTAACCAGCACAGCTCCATCATATGTGGTGAAAGTGGCAGGATAATCTATGTTGTATTGAAGAAAGTATAAAGGATTATAGCCTAGATCAGTATTTATCATTTGTCAGGGGAAAGACTCACCTAGTGGATTATAAATGTATAAAGGAATGAGTTTTTCCATTACTGCAAGTTAGTTCATCTTGTCTGGGCAGTTCAGGACTTCATGGCAGCCATGACAACCATGGGGCTGTCTCAACATGTCATCAGCTGAATGCATATAAACGGTCATACTCTGAACCTGGTTTGCTGGACAGGCAGGAAGATGGTGATCTGATAATTGGGACCCCTTTCTCATGGTCTGATCACTTCCTCCTGACTTGTAGCCTCTTTTCCCCTCTGCAAAGGTAGGGAAACCCATTATGATGGTTCATCTCTGGAGGCTGATGGATCCTGATGAATTCCAGAGGCTCTGGGGGATTTTCCTAGTGGCATGGTAGGCATTCCTGTTGAAGCCCAAGTTGTTCTGTGGAACATGGAGATGGCCTGGGTGATTGACATGATCACCTCCATGATCACCATGATCTTCCTCCTCATAGAGCCCAATTGACTCCTTGGTATACACCAGAGCTGAGGGTGATGAAGCAAGGGAAAAATGGCTAGAACTCAGGTGGAGCAGCACTCAAAATGAATCTGACTGAACATGGCTTGGTGCTCACTGAGGCTATTCTGTGGTGGTGAAGGTGGCAAGGAGGCACTTTATTGCCACCAGCATCACATCCTCACAGCATTGTCCAGTGGAGCTTTTCCATTTGGCTCAGGGCTTTTTCCATTCTGGCCCAAAAGGAGACCCAAATGAATCCTTGGAAGCTTGCTGTGATGAATTTGCACGATACTTTGAGGATAAAGTCACTTGGTTTCATAACATCTTGGACACTACAGTTATCCCAGTTCCATTGGCAGAGGTGTCCAGTGCACCATCTGGTTCCATTATACTGAATGAGTTTCAGCTATTGCAGCCTGCAGATGTAGATATGATCAACACCTCTTTGAGACAGGGAGTCATGCCAGCTGCCTTAAAGGTGGCTTTGATTGCACAACTCCTGAAGAAGCCTGGACCCAGACAATGTAAACAGCTATAGACCCATAGCCAATATCACCTTCCTGAGCAAGGGAGATACTCACTAGCCAGGAATACTTTTTAACCTACTTGGATGAGTAGAGCCTTCCTACAATCATCCACACACTGGTTACCTTGTGCCTGCATTATTATAATGCACCCTATGTGGGCCTGCCTTTGAAAATGCTCCAGACATTGCAACTAATTCAGAACAGGGCTGTATGACTATTGATGAGGACTAGTTTTTGTGAACATATCACACCATTCCTTTGCAGGCTGCTTTGGCTACCAGTTGCTGTCTGGGCCCAATTCAAAGTGCTGACTTCAAAGCCCTAAACAACTTGCGGTCAGGATATCTGAGGGAACATCTACCCAATCACTAAGGTCCTTGTCAAAGGCCCTTCTCCAACTTGCCCCCCCCCATAAAGTGAGGTGGGGGGAGATTGCCAGGAGAGGGGTTTTTTTTGTAGTACCACCCCACCTTTGGAATTCATTTCCTAAAGAAATCTGACAGCCATTAACACTTTCTTCATCATGACTGAAAACATTTGTATTCCATAGTTGTTTTGGTAATTGGGTTTTAATAATGGGTTTTTGATTTCACTGCTGCCTTTAACTGCCAGATTAATTTATAAACTGACCTTTTCTCAATTATTTTTATTACTATTTTATTGTTTATAATTTTATTGTTTTTTATACTATTTTGTTATTTTAACTGTATTTATAATTGATGCTTTATTATTATCTATTGTAAACCACCCAGAACGCCTTTGGTTATAGGTGCAGCATATAAATGTAACAATAAATAAAGCTTAATCAATGAAAAACAAGCATTTAAGTATGTAGTCCCTTATTAGTCTGTCAAATCCTTTGGTACAGGGAAGAAAACACGATACTAGAAACATAGTAAGAACAGCCATGTTGGATTAGACCTAAAACCTATCTAATCTGTCATTCTGTTCAGCAGAGGCCAACCAGATTGACTATGGCAATTCCACAAGCAGGGCAGGAGTGTAACAATACCCTCCCACTCATGTATGCCAGCAATGAACTAGCCTACAGCAACGTATTGGCTGTGTTAATACATAAGGCTAAACCATGTTGGGCGGCTATTGTGTGGCAGTTTCTTACCTTGGATGCTGGGTTCAGGCAACTGCATAGTTTCCATGCTTGGGTGGTTTCCACGTCTTCACATTTTCTCCTAATGGCAGCCAGTATCCATCACCCCCACAGCTTGAAATCCATCCCAGAGCACACTGCTCTTCCTGTGTCAATTTCCTCCCCCTCATTGATCCACATATTCCCATTGGCATGGCTTCAACCAGCTGCTCCTGGGTTTTGTTGCTGTTCAGAAGCTACCACCTCTGCACTAGAGTGGCATTGTTGCTCTAGAGACACACCCCTTGCTGTCATGCTTTGTGCCAACGTACAGGCACATCCACCTGCACCCCACCCCTCCCTTGCTGCATCTGTCCACACACCCCTGTGCACGGGGCTTGCACACAATGGAAAGGGCCTCCTCCTCCCTGCAGCCAGAGGACAAGATGCCCTCCCTACCCTTTCCTGTGCAATTGCAATCAACCTCATCCAGTTTCCCATATCCCACCCTCAACCCCCCCCCCACACCATCATATTCAATGGTGACTCACCCTACTGGCCCCTCCACCCAGTCCCACAGCTAGCCCTCCCCCACAAGGACCACATGCCTATTACAAAATATGTCTAACGTGCAGCATCACATGGACTTAGGTACAGGAAAAGGGTGGCTGTGCCAGAGAAAAACATGCCATGTGTTAAATCTAGTGGTCGCTTCTGATGGTGAGATCTGTAGCCATACACAGTTGTGCCCACATCTGCTACACCCAGAACACCCCACCCTATTAGCATGCATCCAGCCACTGCATACAGGTGCCCTACTTCCACCATTCGGCAAGCCTGCCACTGCTCACTCCCTAACTGCACTGACATATGCCTACACAGCTAGAGAGCCACTCACAGGGCTGGAGAGGAAAGCATCTGGGCATTGGTTCCATCCACCCCCTACAGGATGGGCAGGAAGCCTTGAGGGACACTGTGGTGATGTCCCACACATAGCACATGTGCTCCTTATGTGTAGGGCAACTTACCTGAGCAATGTTTCTTCCAGTAAAGCAAAGACAGAGCACTTTCCAAGCTGTGCTTGTGTGAACTGCAGTGATCAAAGAGGAGTGCCAGGCACGGCCATCTCCAAGGTTACTGCTGCTGGAGGCATGCAGTACAGGCAAGAATCTAGCACTGCATGTAGGCATGTAAAGCCAGCATGTAAAAGGGGAGAGCAGAGCAGCCAATCAGAGCATGGCTGCCTCTGACTCAGGAGTTGCTAGGCAGATTTGGAGAGTAGAAAATGCCGGCTGAAATGTCTGCTGCAGCAATGCAGCTCTTGCCACAAATCTCAGTGATGGAAACACAGAAACTAAGTTCAGGTGCCCAAACAAGCCATGGTGAAATGTAGAGGCCATACAACAAACCATTGTTTCTCTCTGTGGTTACAAAGAGACCAAACATACAACACTGAAAGTGATATGGTTCTTGCCACTGTTGTTATATGTGTCCTATGGCTATGGGTTCATACATATCTACCCATGAAATTTAATGTTCATCTATCAAGTTCTGATCCTCCAAATGCTGCTAGGCCATTCACATTAGTTCCAGCAAACATGACCAATGATCAGAAAAGTTGGGAGTCATACTCCATTAACATCTGGATGACTTGTTTCTCCCACAATAAGGCATGTTTAAAATCATAATGCAGACATTCAATATGACAACACAGAGCAGTTTCTCTACAATATTAAGACTACAAAGTAAATTAGTATTTACTTTTTTGCAATGCTCTGCATTTTCAGTTATTGTATATGGCATCATCTATGAACAAGTCAGGAAACTTGTATGCCACGGAGCAGTTCTTGAGGAAGTAGAAGTCAGAAAAGGTTTAGAAAAACAAGAATACGGTAAAAGACTTGGAAAAAACAGAGATGAAGAGAATGAGCTCTTTCCTGAGCAAAGGGAGGAAACAAACAGCAGCAGCACTAGGACCAAGGCAAAGACTGATCATGTGATCCCTGCTTGTCCCATCCTGGATGCCTCCTCACAGCAACAATGGAAAGGGCAGATTCTCTAAAGACGTTTTTAATACAATGTCTGTTTGATTACAAAGATGTTTTTAATTTGCATTGTCATGACTAGCATTGTAAGGACTATCTTTACTCAAAGAATTCAGGAGACACACACTTTTTTATGTTTATTATTAATAGTCTTGGCTAATGTTAGTATATTAGAAACCAACGTTAATGTTGTTGTATACAAAAATTAGCCCTTTGAGTATTCAAATATTTAAAAACAGTAGGTGTAAGAATATACTAAACATTTAATTTTAATAGAAATTATCAAGTTACAAGTGTTTTGACAGTTCTGTAAACTGATATATATTGTAAAGGATGACAGAGACCATTCTGTTGCCAACTATCTTCTCAAAATTAAAGAATGCACAAAAAAATTTATTATTCTCATTCTTCAACATTAAGGATTACAATGGGGCTTATTGAAGAGGTACGTTTTTTGAATCATGCCATGCACAAAGCAGGAACGTATTTTTCAGTCCCATGGAACTTAAGCTTCACTTTGTTCAAAAATATTATACTTTAATAAAAAGAAAACTGAAATAGCAATTTATAACTGTTTAGCAACTAAAACTTAGCAGTATGGATGGGCACATGCTATTGTAAAGAGCCAAGACAATTTAAAATACAATTCCACAGGTAAAGACCATAGAACATAATACAAATCTGATCAGAGCAACATGCAGATTAACTGAATAGTTCTGAACAGATGTAGGCGTTTTAGTTCCTTTAATGAAAACCATGGTATATATTAGATAGGGTTATGTTTATACTAGTTATTTGGCACTGATATTACATTTTCACAGCTTTTCTAATACTGGGAAATTATTTCAGTTCTGCATGGTTTATTACAATAACCTCTTATATAAAATACCCATATTTTTAACACACATTTTGGCAAAAAAGAGTGTTGCCAAAGTATGTTCAAAACAGATAGCATAATTTAACTGTAGAAATATTTATAAATATGATACTTCAGAGGCCACAAAAAGATTTTAGCTGCTATTTTTAAGGAGAGGAAGATGAAGAAATACCAAACTGGAACCTTCTGTTCCATTTTGGTTTTTAAGTTAACTGTTTGCTGAAACATTTTAAAACAAGCTTTGTTTCTGCTTAGCATATGAAAATTCTGTGTTGGAGCTAGATACCCATGAGCAGAACACTCTTCTCTTCACCTGCTGACTGCTTATACCTCTTCAAAATCTACCCCACAGGGTTGGGAAAGTCTCTGGAGTTCCATGGAGGGCGACACAAGCACAAGGTACAAATAGCAAAAATACCTCCTTCTCTCCATGAGGCCTTTGCTGGATTCTAGTCCCTTATATAATGGAGTGCTTTAGATCCAATCCGATAAGTTTTTGCATTTGTATAATTTTCCCAATCAATTCTGAATATATAGAAACGTGTGTGTGTGTGTGTGTGTTTGATTAGAGAGAAATGAAACAAGTTTTGCTTTCTTTGTTCTTTCAGACCAGTTGTGGCAATTTTTGAGAAGCACCTAGGAGCTTGCATAAAAGCAACAGCTGTTATCTGGCTTAATTTTTTAATTTTGAATTTAAGTGACAAGAATTTGTAAATGAAGGTTTCTAAATTACAGTATTGAAATTAGGTTATATTCAGGAAAATATATTTAATGAATAGAGATTGCATGATAATATGACAGCACTGACTTTCAGTTTTTTGGCACTGAGTTGTAAACCATTTCAGTAAATTCTGAAATAGAGTTAAGCAGTCTGTCAAAAGGCAGGTAAAGATTAAAAACAAGACTATGTTAGCAACTTTTCCTCTATTTCATACTTCAATTTGAATGTTATTCTACTTAGGGCAATACCAACAGTCCACAGCAAACTCTTGATATCTTTATGGAAAACTAAGACTATTAATCCTGTCCTAATAATTCAAGCACCCGTAATGTTAGGGCAATTATCTCAGAAAAGACATTTTAATGATTAAGTAGGGTCATTCCACATGAGCAATTTTTTCCTTCATATTTAAGCAGCCCTGCCAAAAAGCTAGTTTGCATGAGATAGTTCCATTCCATCAGATTTTGTTGAAATCCCTGATGATAGATTTAGTTACTCTCATTTGTGCATATTCAAACACAGTGCAAATGCCCTGGTATTTTGTGACCAACTAACAGAAATCATTCTTCTACTCTCTCTTTACTACAAAGTAACACATGACAATGATTTGGGTTGGTCCTACTTTTTTTAAAAAAAGGTATGTCCCTGAAGATGTGATATTTGCTTTTAAAACTGTATTCTGTCTTTAAAGCTTATTTTGATTTTTTTTAGTTCACACACAAAAAGGAACATATGTGGTAGTTACTTGATAAAATGTGTATGAAACCTGGGAAAGGCTCAGGAGTGTTACAGGCACAGAGTCCTATATACTATTAGATATAAGAAAAAACAGCACTGAAGGATTGTCACTTACATATAGGTTGTCCAAGAGCAGTGTAAGTGACTCCATCCTTAGGCTCAAATGTTCGCTCAAGATATCACAACCTTCCACAGTGAAAGCTTTTAGCACTTGTCTTTCATGTGACCAAGCAACATTTGATAGTTGTAGGAATGGTGGGTTTAAAGTGGCATGCCAGCCACGTAAGGTATCAGAGAAGGCTATTTCTCTGTAGCTCACATATATAAGCTTTGGATGATGGAACTGCAGTTTAAAAAGTTGAACCCTTCAGTGCAAATAAAACTCAAAACAGTGGTAGTAATCAATAACTATTCAATTAATATTAGGAAAAATCTTAATATTTGTGTAGTCAATGTAATAAAATCAATTCAGTAAAAGAGTACTATCAAAGTTAATAAATCATCACATTATATCATAAAATTGAAATATTGACCAAGTTTAAGTTGTATACAAAGTAGACATTACATAAATGACCACAATGTATTTGCATGCTGAATGCATATGGACTTTCCAAGTCAGAGCAGGATAAACCCCACCACGGCATCGAAAATCTCAAATGGCTCCAATTAACAAAGGTATCTGCCAAAATGAAAAGGAGAATATTGAGGGGCTTAGCTACTAACTAACTTAGGCTTTTTTTGAAAATGAGTTTAGTGCAAATATGAATTTAGACAGTGGTAACAGATAATTTTCATTGTACTGTAGGTGCTGTAATACAAAATACAAAACTAAAGGTACTCCTGAAATAAACCTCAGAAGTAAACCCTCAGATGAGGGCCAATAAACTGAAGCTCAATCCAGACAAGACAGAGGTCCTGTTGGAGGGTGGCTCGGGCCTCGGGATGGGGGACTTGGGCCTTGTCCTACATGGGGTTATACTCCCTCTGAGGGACAGGGTTTGCAGCTTAGGAGTGCTCCTCGACCCTGAGCTGTCTCTAGAAGCTCAGGTGACGGCGGTGGTGAGGAGCACCTTCCTTCAGCTTCGGCTGATACATCAGCTGCATCCCTTCCTGGAGAACGACTGCCTGGCGACAGTGACACACGCGCTGGTAACTTCCCGATTAGATTTCTGTAACGCGCTCTACGTGGGGCTACCCTTGAAGATGGTCCGGATACTTCAATTGGTGCAGAATAGAGCTGCCAGGTTGCTGACGGGGACTGGGCGTTGTTCTCATATAACCCCAGTTCTCCGTCAGCTCCACTGGCTTCCAATTGAAGTCCGGGCCCAATTCAAGGTGTTGGTTATGACCTATAAAGCCCTAAACGGCTTAGGACCTGGATATCTAAAGGAACGCTTGCGCCCATATATGCCCTCCTGCCCCTTGAGATCAGCAACGGATGCCCTTCTCTGGGAACCCTCTGTGAATATTAGGAGGGTGAGTACCCGGAGGAGGGCTTTCTCTGCGGTGGCACCCCATCTATGGAGTGCGCTCCCTAGAGAGGACCGCTTGGCGCTGTCGTTATTTGTTTTTTGGCGCCAGGCGAAGACCTTTTTATTTCAAACTTATTTTAATTGCTAAATTATTGAATTAATTAAGTTTTTAAAATTAGCCGAGAATGCACCGGGGGTTTTTAAATGTTTTTTTCTTTTAAATTATATTATTATTTATGTATGTTTTTAATGTATTTTTTGTGAGCCGCCCCGAGGCTTTGTTGCGATGGGGGCGGCATAGAAATGTTTTAAATAAAATAAATAAATAAGTATGAGCCACTGTCCGGAATACCCCACCCCAGGATCACTAGGACCAAACAGAGGCATAGAGGGAGGAAAATCCTAAAGTAACAGGGTCCCAAGTTGCTTAGGGCATTATATGTTAACAGGGCCTTAAATGTGGCCTAGTAGCTTTTTGGCAGCCAGTGCAGTTTTTAAATAGAAATGTAACATACTGCTGTGAAGAGGCCTCTGTTACTAGCTTGACCACTGCATTCTGTAGCAGCTGCAGCTTCTCAAACAAACTACATAGAGCTCTACATAGAGCACACTAAAATAACTCAGTGTTTTAGTTAGTAATGCCTGAACCACCATGACCAAGGTATCATGGTCCAGGAACAGCAGTGGTTGGTAGCTCTAGTGAATAGGAATACCTAATCTAATGATAAAAGTAGATCTAGAGGAGCCAAGCTTACACACCACTTCCCTTGGGAAAAGTACAATTCGCCCAGGACATGGACAGTGCTTTTGTTTTGGCAGGATACAAATTAGTATAGTGAATACAATTATCAATGGACCCTCAATTCAGCCTACTATTACATTCAAACACCACAGCTACATATGATTCAGATGTTATAGGAAAACAGAGCAAGGTATCATCTGTATACCGATGGCAACTTGCTTCAGATCCTCAGATCATTTCCCAATGACCTCATCTTAAACAGCACTGGGGACAGGATACACCGGCACAGCATGTCACAAGTACCAGAGGGATAAAATGCAGTCCCTCAGCATCACTCAGTGATCTTGTGAGCATTAGCTGAAAGCCCTTGATACTTACTCTAGAAGCTGGTCTAAGAATCAAAAGTTCCAGATAGAATATAAGAGAAAGTTTCCCTTCTACTGTCCCTCTCTCAGTGAAGTGTATCTGACAAGGTGATTACAAAGAAATGCCAGTACTGTTTTTGCTATGTAATGTCTACTTTGCTATATAATGTCAGCTCTATGTGGCCTCTGAGAAGTTGTACTACATCTTGTATTGAAATCTGAAATCTTGTATTGTTACTGCCAAAGGCCCATGCTGTAGTTGTTTAGTGATATTCTTAAGTGAGCGAGGAGGAGAGAGAGGGACACACACAATCACTTTTAGTATTGTTAGATGGTTTTGGACCAAGCAAGCCTGGATTAGCAGGGAATTCTAGCTAGGTGGAAAAGAGCAGGTGGGAAATGACAATGAAGGAGTTAACAGTAGGCAGCTGAAACTAATCAGTCTTGCGGTAATCACTGTGGGAGGTTTGTTGTTTAGTGTTTCAAAAAGGAAAAGACAGAAGGAAAATTGAATAGCTAAGGGTTAAAACATTTCTTCTTTGTGGAGGAGCAGGTGGCTGTGTTATATCAGGAAGCTGCCCTAAGATCTGTCCAGGAGGCAGTAAAAACCCCTGTGAAGGGGATATAACACTTCCTTAACACTGAAAAGGTAGAGGAAAAAGCTAATGTCAAGTGAAGCTAGCTCACAATTATGGCAGGGGATGGAGAAACAACTCAGGACTCCCAAGGTGTCCCCTGGAATACTGTCTAGAGGACTGAATGGAAAGGAGCAAGCAACTCACAGTAAGCCTGGTCTTCTGTTGGACTTACTGCGGAATGTTCACAGAATAATCAACTTGATGTGGCTTATTACTAAGGTTGTTTGGCATGGCATGCAAACCCACCCAATAGGAATAGAAGAGTCAAACTGTGCAACAATGGGAAGACCACACTTCTGCAACTAAGGCAGCTAGTATAAAGAAAGCTGATAAGGAACAACTGAAAAATCACTAGTTTTCTCATTCAGGCTAATCATGCACTGCTAACAGGGCAGACTGTTTATATGGGTTGCTTTGACTGGTATACTAACTTAGTGTGCTTCTCCCTCCCCATTTCATGCCTAACCTTGAGGTCCCTAATCCTTCCTCCTCTTGTATACATATTCCTTGTTTAAATATTGGCAATAGAACTATTAAAGACTAAATCTAATTCTGGCTGCTGTGACCTTGAAGTCTCAGTTGCCTCCTCCACACCAAATTCCATGTTTTATTACAGTGCCTCTGTACAGGTGCTGCACTTTACCCTGACATTGTTTAGGCATCCAAAAGCACAACAGGAGGAGCTTTTGTATCAGAGGTCAAGTGTACCCAAGAGTTGAATCTAGCTGTAAGTGCATCTGCCTAGGGTGAAAGTTTAAGGGAATTTGGCCTGAGGTAGAGAAAGATAGTTTAAATTGCAGCAGGAGTATCTTGATTCCTGAAGAATCATCAGTAAGCAGTCTTTAGAAACCCCTACATAAATATCAGTAATCCCTTTGCATAACTCTTTCATAAATTATTTAATAGTTTGACTTGTCTCTAGTGTTGGTGCCCACCTTATACCTAACCCTCTTTTATTAGTTTTATTGATTAGTTTTTAAGTATTCTAACAAAATTAGTGGCAGCAAAAAAACATCAGCTTGTACGTCCTGAGTTACAACTGCAGAGAGGTCCTGAGACCCAGAAATATAAATGTTTGTGGAGGAGAAGCAGCACCACAGGTGGGAGCAGTTTCTTCACAGCTAATGGCAGGGGAAGAAAGCTGTTTCTTCCTCACTTCAAAACATTGTTAGTATTTTCTAACTGGAGGCAAAAAAAAATCTGTCCCTTCCACAATACGGAAAGCTGCCAGGTTCCTGATTCCATTTCTCCCTGCAATGTGTTGCAGAATAAAAGGACACAATTTCTACTTCTCTATAACCTTTAACTTTTTCTTCAGATCATACACACTGTACAGCATGTCCTTCTTACTTCACAATGATTCCCTTCACTTCTGTGTCAATTATATGGACTGTGACACTATTTTGGAGCTAGATGTATAGGAAATGACATGTGTGCTGCAGTACATGCTCAATCACATAGGATGAACAGCCAAGTTTGCATGGTTGATTAAGAATTATCACCCTTCTAACATCCTAGGGCAAGAGTGGGAAGCTATTGGCTTTTTGAATATTGGTGGACTGAACTCCCATCAGCCCCTGCCACCAAGTGCAACAGTCAGGGATGTTGGAAATTACAGTTCAGCAGGAGATAAGCTAACAAAAAGTGAGAGCGAAGTGACGAAGTCATAACACTGTCTATCATTCTGCTCTTTGCCCACCCAACAGGAATTCTAGTCCTGTTGTGGGGAAAGCCTGCTTATGTTATGAATGTTATGTTATGAATACCTGAACTTTGTGCACTCAGGTATTCCATACCTAAGCACAACAAAAACTTGATAAAAGGAAGGACTTTAGTCCACCCATCTCCATCATCCACTCATACAGGGTGGAAGACTAAAGAACACAGCTTCTCCTGTATCTATAAAATCCCTCCGTTCAAGTCCGAACACTAGAATCTTACCAAATAATTTAAACTTTGTGCCCATGGGCCATACTGCTGTCTCCATCACCTCTCTGCATCTGCATCTGCGCCTGCATTCTTGCAATCATCTCTTGCATGCGACGGAGCTAAAAATCAAATACAAATTCAAAAACTGAAACTGAAACAGGCCAATTAAATCTAATTAAACTTATAGACTTAAATATGTACTCTGAATTCACTGGAATTTACTCAGTTACATATTCACTGGACTAAAGCCTTAGTTAATTTAAATCTATTGATTGAAGCTTGTAAGTCAAATTATTAAAGGTATAATAATTTCATATGCTTTGCTCAGGCACAGGTCACCCATATGAGTTCAAGCATATATATACCACAATTAAGATCCCACTGAGCATTAAATAATTAGATGAAAAACCTCTCGTGTTCATTCTTAGATTTACCTAACTTTGTCAAAAATGGGATACCAGATTGGCTTCATGCGGTTGCCGCCTTGAGACTATAGTAATAGGCAGCATATAAATGAAAGTATAAATAAAAAGTCTAAAAACATAGGTTACAAGAAAGAACTGCAGTAAGACTACAGCATACACTCTCCTTGTTGTTCAACGTGTGGTTACTTGAAATAAACCAGTTTCATACATATTATCTGAGGCTGGCAAGTTTGAACAAACCATAGTTAAGATTATTCAGTTTTCCTGGGGTTAAATAGTAAGTCAAGCTGGGGTTCCTCTAAACAAAGGGAAACAAAAAATGTCGCCTTTCAGTTGCCACAATGGGAACAGTGGAACTTAAAGCTTGCTTAAACTCATTCTAGTAACATTAAACCATGGTATAATATTATATTTAAACAAAGCCACTGTTAAGTACCTGATAAGAGGTTCTTTTATCTAAAGTTATGCTGACCATATAGGCTAATCACTTATGAGAACAAATACTATATTTAAACATGAATTGAATCCCTCCCCACCACCCTACAAGCTTGCACCAGTAATTATCACTTTAACTTATGCCATATTTTGTGGATTTCAACAAGTTCTGTCTCCTATATAGATGCTGATATCAAACTGGACAATAAGAAACAGCACCTATTATACTAATTACATGGATACCTGGAGTCTGGGGCACCCAAAAGTTTATTCATTGATGAAGGATTATATCTCCTGTGACTACCCAAAAATATTCACCTTCTGTGTCTATGGGCTACAAATTGAGAAATTGAGAAGTAGTGCTTGAGCACTGTTTAGTTTGCAAGTCAATAACCCAAGGAAAACAGGAGTGCCCCAGTTGCCTTGTGCTCTTAAGAAAAAAAATCAGTTAGGAACTATTAAATATATTTTAAGAAAACAATGAAGTCCTTACTTCAGCTTCTTTTTCCAGCAAGATTTGGTCTTTATTAACTTCCTCATCTTCTACCTTCCTACATATAGAGGGGGAATGAAAGCACAATAAGAAACATAGAAATAGTCTTGTTTGGATCTGAAAGTTTTGATTACATCTCAACTCTTTAGAACAATGACATTTAATTTGGGAAAGTGAAACCTTATTTCTACATACATTTTTATAAGCAAAATATATAGTGGATCTCCCTGCACCAGCCACTTAAAACTATTTTACTTTTAACACTTTAAGTGTAGCAAATACTTTTTTAAAAAAAGCCAACACTGTAAAAAGGCCTTAAATATAACTTCTAAAAATATTTTCAGAATAGTTTGGGTAAGGATTGAGATGCACATGAAAGCATACCATTAAGCTCTTAATACCTCTACACAGAGGTCTTCTTAGGATCTTTTGATGTTTATACAAAACACATTAACAATTTCAACAATTAAAGACTCTGTACTTTGCATAATTCAGACCTACGCCACAGCATAAGTAGGAAGGGGGATGCAAATTATAAAGGTATTCCCTAACTCAAAAGGGGCAGCCAACTGTCAGTTCAGTTTCAGGCGTGGATGCTATAAAAGAATAGCAGACAGAAATCACCTGATCTGATTTCTATACTTCTGCATTTGCAATGAGGAAACTAGTTCACACAGGGCTCCCTGTGATCTCCCATCCAAGCACTTATCAGGTCTACACCTGCTATTAGAGGTCCCAGACTAGTCTTGGCCTTATGTAAAGTATATTCTTTTTAAATTAAATTATATTAAATGTAAAAAGTTCAGTATAGATCAGATGATGCAATGCTTATTAAGGAATTCCAAAAGGATGTAACAATCTTGCTTCTGCTGCTGCCAGTCCCACCATCAGCACACAAAGCCACTTGGAAAACAGGATTTTACAGGAAACAAGTATGTGTTTCTTGACCAATTAAAATCGAGAGAGTGGGGAAGCAAGCAGGACTTTATTACGCACTTTGGAGATCTCTTTACATGTACAGGTGTTACTTCTGCAGTGGATTTGACAGACCCAATTATGGTGTCAGTTTTAAAAATTATATGCTATGCACATCAGACATGACATGTAGTTCTCGCTTGAGGCTGACTCTTACATATTTAAAAATAAGGGAATTAAAAAGAAAAACCCCTGCACTATATAGAACCATTGGTTAAGTTCACATAAACACATAATGTAGCACCAGCCATGAGCCATGGGTTGACAGCCACAGAAGGGAGGAAAATGGGAAAGGCCAGGGCAAGCTGAAAATAGCTTAAGACTATAGTAGGGAAGAGAGAAAGCTTCTGCTAGCCATCCACAAGTGCCGCTTAGACCAGTCTAGGGACAGCTGGCAGTTGCCTGCTAGCTGCTTGCCAAGAACAACAAGGATATTTGCTGCTGTTGCTAAGCAGCTTACTGCAAAGTTGGCTTGACCCATGGTGGGTCATGTTGTCCAGGTTCCAATGAAATGACAACCCACCACAGGTCAAATAATCCTTACAATAAGCCATAGCTTACCCAGGTGGCTTGTAAATCCAAATTGTCACACAGAACACCATGAGCATGCATGACACAACAATGCACTAAGGTGGACCATTATGTGGTGCAAACCCTATTATTGCCTGCACTAGTTATAATTTAAGATGTTGGTTCTGACTATAAAGACTCAACTGGTTTAAAAACTACTTGGTCTTCAAAATCACTTCTTCCCAGTAGCTCATTAACCAGTTAGACCAACTGAGAGTATTCACTTGATTCCATCAACTTTGGGGGAAAAATGGGTATGAAAAGATTGCTACAGAGCTGTGCATCTCAATGTGGACTTACATTTACTTTCAAACTGGAAAACTTCCAGATAAGTTTCAACATTCTCCTACTGGTTCTTGATAGCCATGATTAAATTGTGCAGAACATAAGTTATGCTTAAGTCCAACATTGTTCTTAAATGGTAACTCTGATCCACAGAATGGGAGTAGACCACCTGTAACACTCTTCCAAGCACTAGTAAACAAGTCAGGCTCCTCTGAAGTGACCATTATATGCACACAAAAACTTAGAACTTAGATTCAATAGAACCATAGTCACGAACAAGAGATACCAACCTGCCGCCCTTTTTAAGTCTTTCAGAACGGAAGTTCTCATAATGAAGGTCTTGAGTTACTTCTTGGAGATCCTGCATGTGGGTGCTGGAAGGACAAATCACTTCACATTTATCAGTAAGATGACTTACATCATTTTAACTTCCAAACACAGTGCCATATATGCTGTTATTGTTAATTAACATTTACAAAGCATCTTACAATTTCTAAGTGTTGTGCCTATGCCATGTTTTCTGAGGTAAGAACATGAGATAGAATAATACTGAATTAACTAGAAAGATAAAGGCAATGTGCTTACATTAACATGGTTCTTAGTTTCAAGAAGTCATTATGCTCTGGATTCTCCACTTCAACAACTCCCCAAGGGTAGAGGCGACCTCTAACCTTTTTACCTTTAGCTTCAATTAGTTGATTGGATCCCACAACACAAAAAGGAATGCTGGTCTGGAATTGAAGAGAATTTACAAGAATTATAACTATATTGCTACTTTAAGGAAGAGTAAGATGCTGCACAGCAACTACTACCATCTCAAAAAAAAAGCTACCAGGCCACATTTAAGGTCCTGTTAACATATAATGCCCTAAATAACTTTGGACCTTGTTACTTTAGGGATTCCCCTCCCACCACCACCACGCCCCTGCTTGGTCCTAGTGATCATCCCCTGGGTGGGGTATTCCTAACAGTGCCTCCTACTTCTGAGGTTTATTTCAGGAGTACCTGTAGTTTTGTATTATTGCATCACAGCACCTACAAAACAGTCAAATTGATTTGTTGCCACTCTGAGTGATTCTGTAGCTCTTTCCAACACAGCAGGATGAAATTGGGTCTTGGGTCAGGTGATATACCACCCCATCATGGGTTGAACAACCCTACAGCTAAGCCATGGATTTTCTGGGTGGCTTCATGGCCCAAAATAAGTCACCCTGCTGGAATCAGTCTGGGTTTGCATGATGCAACATATCATAGATTGTCACCCACTGACCAGCCCATTCAAGTCACCCAGTGAGCTTCATGACAGAATGGAGAGCACAACCAGGACCTTCCATGTCCAACACTTTAACCGTGACATCACACCAGTTCTCATGGTCTTATGAATATAAGGTTTGATATGCAAGTAATAACAAGGCGAGTAATAACTGGAGATGTTAAACTTACATTGTGAAGACAACTGGGAACAAACTAGGAAGACGATTACATAAAACAATGATTTCCATCACTATTTTGATTACTAACCTTCAGAAGCCTGGTCTGTTCTTTAAAGTCCTCATCCTCATCTGATTCAGCATCAGGCAAATGGTAAATCTTGATGCTATGCTCTTCAATTTCATCCAGAATCTGACAAAATGCATTGGGAAAAATCCACAGGCTGGAAGTAGAACAGGCCATTTTGGCTGTCCTACACATCCCATTACCAAACCCCACTTCTGGCAGTCAGGGATCCCTTGAGTAAGGTTCAATTGGAAAAATGGGGTGCAGTTGCAAAGACCTGTAACCCCTAACTTTATAAATACTTTGTAAAGGGTTGCTGTTTCCAAAATCAATACACATGCCAAATTTGTATTCAAGGTAGGAAAAAATATAGAGTACAGAATGAAGGCACACATATTAACCAAATAAAAGTTCACACTATGTTCATACAGTAATACCTAACCAAGTTCATTCATTTCATTTGCCTTTCTTCTTGACTGTACCAAACATTATTTCATTAAGTGTTACATATATTTCTATGCCTGTATAAAACTTACCCTTTTCTTCAGCCTTTCTCGTTCCTTCAGTGTAAGAGTATCAGCTTTTGCAATTACAGGCACTATATTCACTTTGTTGTGTATGGCTTTCATGAACTCAACATCCAAGGGTTTAAGTCTAAAAGATTAAGTGTTCATAGCATTTAGACCTTCAATTCCTTCATAGACTGATTAAATCACTCAGCACAGAAATATGCATGTTCTGAAAACATACAGGCTGTTTTCACATGACATGACAACACATCCTGGCAATAACTCATAGTGGGCTAGTTATTTTGCAAGGTACCTACACAAAGTTCCCACCCTACCCCTAGGTGTTTTACTTCCTTGCTTCCCCTCTCTTTTCTCCTCATTCCTCCAGCCGCTATACCAGAAAGAATGAGAAAGAATTGAGTTTCCTCATTTGTTAGAGTGTTATCTGTAACTCCATGTAGAGCAATGAATTCAATCTTGTTGAATGGCACTCTGAAGGCTACTGTCAACGGTGCTCACCTGGCAGCCGCTTAAGAAAAGCAAAGGATTTCTGCCACTCTTGTCAAATGTTTTGCTTGCACAAGATGGACTGTGTTACCTGGTTTCAGGTCATCTTAGTGACAACAATTCTAGAACAAACCATAGGTACCATGGAATGCCCTATTTTAAAAAAATCAAGCCACCTGTGGCTAAGTAGTCCCTGCTTGCATGACATTCCACTTATAGCAAGGGAGGACTGCCATGTTGTCCAAACAAGTTCACAAGAACTGCCATATAGAAGTATTTTGATTTGCTATTTAATTTTATTTGCATTCAAAAATACATTGTACAATTTTTAGTGTATCACCTAGCTATTTAAAGACTTCTTTAAAATATACATAAAGCTTAGACCACTTCAAAAAAGCAATTGTCTTTGGCCACAAATCCAAAATTAGTGCAGTACTTACCCATGGCCAAATGGTGAAATAAAATAGAAGCAGCAATGAACTCGATTATCTACAATGTGCCGTCTGTTCAAGCCACTCTCATCATGAAGATAGCGCTCAAACTGCTCATCAATATAGGAAATAATAGTCCTGAAACTTAAGTCAAATATGAATTAGGCTTATTAAAACACTCATTCTCTGAAACTGAAATAGCTGTTTAAGTCAAAACAGATAATTCTTTAAAGAATCCTTCTCCAACCTTTTAAACTCCAGATATGGATTACAATTCCAAAGATTCCTGACTGTTGGCTACAGAGGCTAGGGCTGAAGTCCAAAACATCTGGGGCATACCAATTTTCAACAAGGCTGCTTTAAAAAATACAATTCCAATTGGAATGAGACTGCTACTGCATAAAAAAACAAAGCAAACTGGAAACTTCAGTTGTCAAAGCCATCCCAAGAGGTATCTATGTATCTCTAAACTTGGGAATAGCTATTGCAGCCATTGTCCTAAATATAGTGATTTTGCCACTTTTGATCTCTAGCTTCAGGAGAACAGGATAAGAAAAGCTTAGAAAGTTCACTAGTTCAACTGTTTCCTAAGGGAAAGATTCTGCCTATTTTATATTAATTTCATCTTGATAGGTTGGATTGCTGGGCTGAAAACAGGATGAAATGTAATAGAGGCAAATGCCAAATTTTGCATCAAGGGAACAAAACAAATGCAAATAAGGTGGGGATACTTGGCTCAACAATACCACAGGTGAGGAGGATCCTGGAACACAAGCTCATTAGGAGTTGACACTGTGATGCAGCTGCAAAAAAGGTTAATGCTATTTTGGGTTGGCTTTAATAGAAATATCACTTCCAAACCACATGAAGTATTAGTTCCCTTCTACCCCTCCTCTTGAGTATTGCATCTAGTTTTAAAAAGTGTACAGGCAATAGAACAGGTTCATAGGAGGGCAGCAAAGATGACTGGGGACTGGAAACAGAACTCTGAGGAAATTGAAAGACCTGAACATGTTGAACTCTCAGAAGAGACAATTGAGGGAAAGTACTCTTCAAGTACTTGAAAGGCTGTTGCAGAGAGACAGGCTGGGATCTCTTCTCAGAGAGCAGGACATGGAATAATAGACTCAAGTCACAGGAAGTCAAATTCCAGCTGAACTTCAGGAAAAAGTTCCTGTTAAAGCAATGTAGCAATGGAACCAATTGCCTAGCAAGGTCATGAGCTCTTTCACAATGGAAGCATTCAATATGCAGCAGGGTAGCCTTCTGTTAAGGATGCTTCAGAGTCCTGCACTGAGCAGGAGGGTTGAATTTGATGGCCTAACTGGCCCCTTCCAACTCTACTCTTCTATGATTTGTGAATCCAAACATATTGTGACAATCTGTATCCTCCTAATTACCACTCTTTTCACAATTTTATTTCTAGTAAATCTTCAGTTAACTCAATTCATGACTTTTTCTAATCAACATGCCTGCAATTTTTAAGTTGTTCATTTTCAGAGGGGGAGGGGAGGGGGGAGCTGCACCAGATTAAAACTTAATTTTTATATACTGCCTTATCTAGTTAAAATGTTGAAAGTAACTAAATCCAACACTTGGATATTTATGCACCATTTCCAAACCAATGGTTGCAAGCATGCAAAATGGCAATATCATTGATTCCTTCACAATAGCATAAAGGTCTCTAAAGTACCCTTTTAACTTTGCATATCTCACACTCTCTTCATTAACTCTTATTCCACTTTCAGAACACCCCTTTCAAGGGTGGGTCATAAGAAGTGGTAAGCACTAGAAGAATAGATGGCTCCTGATTATGCTAGATTTGTACTCTACGTTCCCAGGTGGACAGACTCTGGGCAAAGGAGCTCCACTAAAACAGCTATAGTAACATTATAGATATGCAACAAAGACAGGACAAGGAATTGATGAAGCCTTCCCAACATTGGCAACTGAAGCAGTAGGACTGCATATATATTTGATTTGAAAAGACTGTGTGTCTATGTCCAAGACCACTAAGGAATGGTAAAAGATGCACATGCAATTATGTGAGAAGTACAAACAGAAACAAAGCAGTATTTCCAGCCAATAAGATATGAAGCAGAATACAGGGTGGGCCAACAATAAGTATACAGTACTGATCAGGTCATGG
>NW_025335661.1:643907-645178 GCF_004798865.1 Varanus komodoensis
TTGGCCCACCCTGTATAAGTAGAATCTATTTAACACAAAGTGGAAGGCAATGGAGAAATCAGTTTTGGGAAAGCAGGCTCAGAAGAATTAAATGGCAATGATTGTATGTTCTTTTCTCAAGTCCTGTCCCAATTCAACACCTATTTTAATTAAACTACTATACTATACTACTATGTGTAGTAGCTTGCTGGCAAAACAAACACATTAATGCAAACAGACTCCTAGAAGCTAAGAACTTTAACAAGCATATTTGGATAAAAGTAATAAAAATAATTTATGGCTGTTTTCGAATGCCACAGGCAAAAATGAGTTCAATTTCCTCAATTGATAACCTCAAATGTTGGAAGCATGTTCACTAAATACATACCAATCTCGACAATTGATGGCATCACCATACCCAGGTGTATCTACTACAGTTAATCGGAGCTTTACACCTCTTTCCTCAATTTCAACTGTTGAAGCTTCAATCTGCACAGTTCTTTCAATTTTCTCTGGAAAGGCAACAAAATTTCATTTGAGAACATTGATAAATGTGAGCTTTTCATACAAGATCAGGAACTGTCAAAAAACTCTTACAAGCTGGGGCCATCTTTTCATCAGGTGAGAAGTTACAACTAGCAAGGGGGTAGAAATGGAAAAAGAGAAAGCTGATTTTGTGCTAAAGTCATGATGTCTGCATGGTCAGTGTTTTAAGATGAAACAGAGAAGAACATTTGCAGATATTCAAATAAGGCTCTGTCAGGCAATGTGATGGTCTGTTTCACCTACAACTGTCCCTAAGATTAGTATGAACAAGAAATAATCAATGGCTGATCCTGGGGGTGGGGTGGGGAACATAAAGGTCCTCCCTGTTTCATGATCAGTAGAAAACAGGGAGACAGAAAACCTAAGGAGGCTTCATATTAACTCAGCTTGAGGTAATTTTAGATGCTCTACTAGATTAAAACATGAGCAGAAGTCAACCTTATCTTTAACTTGTAGCTTTAAGCAACTACAAATACTGAACATTTGCAGTGGTTCTGCTCCTATCTCAATGGCCAGTTCCAGAAGGTGGTGCTGGGGGACTATGGCTCTGCACCATGGCAGCTATGCCATGGAGTACCGCAGGGGTCCATTTTGTCCCCTTTGCAACATCTACATGAAACCTCTGGGAGGGGTCATCAGGAGGTGTGGGCTGCGGAATCATCAGTACGCTGATGATACCCAGCTCTACCTCTCGTTTTCCACCGGTTCAGCACAGCCACTGCCTCACCTGGATTGGTGGAAAACGA